>NC_135535.1:209780682-210005211 GCF_045843805.1 Urocitellus parryii | reverse complement strand
GAGCCAGCAAGATTTTATCAGAAGAGGATGGGGAGGGCCCTTGGTGGGAGGAGGTGAATCAGGGAGGGGTGAGGCTGGAGGGAGGGGTGAGGCTGGAGGGAGGTGAGGCTGGAGGGAGGTGAGGCTGGAGGGAGGGGTGAGGCTGGAGGGAGGAGTGAGGCTGGAGGGAGGAGTGAGGCTGGAGGGAGGTGAGGCTGGAGGGAGGTGAGGCTGTAGGGAGGGATGAGGCTGGAGGGAGGTGAGGCTGCAGGGAGGGGTGAGGCTGGAGGCGGGGTGAGGCTGCTTCCTGGTCTGCCTTGCGGGCAGCGAGTGTCCCTAACATGGCCAGGGAGGAGGCACCCACACGGCTGCTGTAGCGGGTGGGCGAGGAGGGCTTTCGGCTTTCCTGAGCACTTGAGCCTGGAGGGAACGGCGGTGGCTTCATCTCCACCCCTGCAACGTGGACGAGGAGGGCGCTGTGCTTCGATGTCACGTGCTGCGCCTGGCACATGGTTCATTGTCTCCGACTGTCCACCGTGTCTTGACCCATCTGAGCAGGGACACATTGTCTTCAGGGCACTTCGGCATTCTCCACCTTTCAGGCCAAATTCCAGACACGTTTCCAGTGACATTTGGTCCAAGGCAGTCTGGTCACATGGCTGAGGCTTTGTGATAGTGTGAGGGCGGCATGCTCTAGTGAGCTGTGTGTCACGGGTGGCTTCGTGCCATGCGTGTGTGGCGCTGGGAAATGAGAGGGGAGTGCTGTTTCTGAGATCTTTTCTCTGAGCTTTTTGGAGGAGTCTGCTACCAGGTTATTACGGCAGCTGTGCAGACGGTGGGCTGCTGCCAGCTGCCTTGGGGAACCAGAGCTCGAAGATGCTTTGGAACTCTCACTGCATATCTTTGGACTGAAACATGGAGGCCTTTGCTTTGTGTGGAAGGGCGTGTGCACGCACACGGTGGTGCCCTGGGTAGAGGGGCCAGGTACTGGTGGTCTCTGCAGAGGGCACCAGAGGCTGGGATGGGGGAGACCTGCTCTTGATTTCCCTTCTGTAAGTCACACACACACACACACACACACACACTCACACACCCACCCACCCACACACCCACACACCCACACACACACACTCAAAACACAGCAAGAAGCAAGAATGCCCAAGGTGTGGTGGGGGCGTTCGCTGGGCTGGACTTTACGCTGACTGATAACCATGACCCTGGGCTCAGAGTGCCCCTCCCCAGTAGGTTCCACGTGGTGCAGATGGAGAGGGGCAAGGGGAGCCCAGGCCACCAGGGGGCTTTCTGGGTGGGCGAGCATGGAAAGACCACCAGTCCTGCTCTCAGGGCCTGGTCTGCAGAGGGGGCGGATGCCAGCCACCAGGGGGCTGTGGAGCAAAGTCCTCTTATGCAGAAGTCCCCAGCCAGGCATAAGGCCTGGCCCTCTGCCCACCTGGGGGTCTCCCAGGGCACCCACTGTGCCTGCCCTTTGTTCTGGGGTGGCAGTGCCCAGCTCTGGAAGGGGACGGTCTCCATTTGGCCAGGCTGGCCTTTTACGCTCCTGCTTCCTGATTTGACTGATGGGCCTGAGGACCAGCTCACTTTCCACAGGCCCAAGTGACCGGGCAGCAGGATTTGCCCTTTAATCATAAACCAGGCAACTGTCCGCCTCTCGCGGCTTTGTGAGCCCAAGATGACCGCAGTGAAAATCGCTCATGACTCCAGGTGGAGTGATTCATAAAAGTTAAGACTTCCTCAAGGTGCCCTGCAGCTCTCAAGTTCACGTGGACAGAGCCCGACCTCTGCCCCCAGCAGCCGCGGAGCTGCGGGAGCCCAGGGAGAGAGTGCCAGAACCAGCCCGGCCATCCCTCCTCAGGTTCCCCAGCCCTCAGCCAGGGAGTCTGGTTGGGGCAAAGTCCCAGCTTCAGGGGCCACGAGCCACCAGAAGGGCAGACGAGGGGACACCAAGGAAGGCACTGGGAGGCCATGCCCGAGTTGGGGTGCCACTGCAGAGGGTGTGTGTCTCCCCCAGGCCCAGGTGTGCTCAGGCCCCCGGGGCAGCGAGCAGGCAGTCGGCACCCCAGGGGAGGGCAGTGAACGCCCGCTGCAGGGGAGGACACTGGGCAGCTGGGTGCACGGGGAACTGACCACAGACCCCATCTGCAGAGCCCGGTCACCACAGCCAAGGGGGAGGAGCTCTGAAATGCTGAAACCCGAGGAGCAGAACCTCAGAACGTGGAGGAGGCGGCAGTGCTGAGTCCTCTGAGCTCAGGCCCCCGGAAGGTGTTTTACGCAGGGTCAGGGAGACAGGAGGATGTGAACTCGGCTGACCACCCGAGGGCTTCCTGTGGGCCAGGCTGGCCGGGTGTCCTCTCCACCTGTGGGGGAGATGGTGATGGCGCCAGGTCCTGGAGGAGGAGGTGGAGGGATGGGAGCTGGCAGAGAGCAGCAGCAGGGGCAGGCCGGCGTCCCGCCAGGGCCCTGGGCACTTCACTGCGGACTGCCGAGCTGTACATTTGATTACAGGGAAGACGCAGGCACCCAGCAGCCCTCCTGTGTAACAGAGGACTTGACGTCCTAAAGTGAGAAGAGGCTCCGACGCTAGAGATGTGCGCGATGCTGGGCACGAGGTCCTCTCTGACCTCCGCTGTCCCCCCCAGGACTCTGATAGCATCAGGCCACCCAGACAACACAGTGACCTTTCATCTCCAGGTCCGACCCTCTCCACGCCTGCAAAGGCCCCTCTGTCACATGAGGTGACGTCTTCAGGGGACACTTCTGCCACACGCCCTTGGAGGAGCCTCACAATGTGCTCTCCACACAGTCCCCTGAGGTCACTGCAGAGACCTGGCTGTTTAAAGATGACCGTGGCTTCCTGTTTGTGCTCAGACCTGTGGAGAAAGGGAAGGCCAGGGTGAGCCCCGGGGTGAACCTGGCTCTGCTCCAACAGCAGGCACCTGATGAGCAACCGAGAGAATCCGGGGAGCAGGGTCAGTGGCCCGCAGCACGGGTGGCCGCTGGCCCCTGAAGCAGAGTGCAGGAAGAGTGGCGGTCTCCCCCTGTACGCAGGCAGACGGCGAGGTCCAGCGGTAGCAGAAGGAGGGCACCAGCTGTTTTACCAGCTTCGTCTGAGATCTGAGATTCCAAAGCTGCCCGTGTTCAGGGTGTGCATGTGCACAGGACCCTCGGGACCACCCCGCAACCTGTCAGCGGGCTGGGTGGTCACCTGAAGCTGGCTTCCTAGTCCCAGCCTGTCTCTCTGCAGTGGGAACTCACTTTGAGACCCGCCCTCTCTGTGACACCGCTGTGGCTGCGGCTCTAGCCCTACCCCATACTTCTGGGCTCTAGCCCTACCCCATACTTCTGGTCTCTAGCCCTACCCCACACTTCTGGTCTCTAGGATACAGAGTGGCGTGGCCACTGTGCAGGGCAGCGTGGGCTCCTCAAACCCCGCCCAGCCAGCCCTGCTCAGCACGGGCCCCAGGAGCGGCCACCAGGGCCTGGCTAGGTGCCTGCTCTCCTGCCTCTGCTCTGCCCAGGCCGAGGCCACCAGCCCCAGAGGCGCCTTCTGTCTATGGGAACCTGGCGCTGAGGCAGAGCTGGGTCTCATGGAAGGCCAGCCTCTGCTGTCCCTGACCTTCCCTTTCTCCACAGGTCTGAGCACAAACAGGAAGCCACGGTCATCTTTAAACAGCCAGGTCTCTGCAGTGACCTCAGGGGACTGTGTGGAGAGCACATTGTGAGGCTCCTCCAAGGGCCTGTGGCAGAAGTGTCCCCTGAAGACGTCACCTCATGTGACAGAGGGGCCTTTGCAGGCGTGGTGAAGGTCTGACCTTGAGATGAGAGGTCACTGTGTTGTCTGGGTGGCCTGATGCTATCAGAGTCCTGGGGGGGACAGCGGGTGATAGAGGCAGAGGTCAGAAGGAACAGGGGAGAATGGGAGAGAGGAGGGTGGGGGAGAGAGGAGGGAGGGGGAGAGGAAGGTGGGGGAGAGAGGAGGGAGGGGGAGAGGAGGGTGGGGGAGAGAGGAGGGAGGGGGAGAGGAGGGTGGGGGAGAGAGGAGGGAGGGGGAGAGGAGGGGAAGGGAGGGAGGGAGGGAGGAGGGGAGGGAGGGGGAGAGAGGAGGGAAGGGGGAGGGAGGAGGGGAAGGGAGGGAGGAGGGAGGGGAGAGAGGAGGGAAGGGGGAGGGAGGAGGGGAAGGGAGGTAGGAGGGAGGGGAGAGAGGAGGGAGGGGAGAGAGGAGGATGGGGAGAGAGGAGGGAGGGGGAGAAGAGAGGAAGGGAGGGGGGAGGGAGGGGAGAGAGGAGGGAGGGGAGAGAGGAGGGAGGGGAGAGAGGAGGGAGGGGAGAGAGGAGGGAGGGGGGAAGGAGGAGGGGAAGGGAGGTAGGAGGGAGGGGAGAGAGGAGGGAGGGGGAGAAGAGAGGAAGGGAGGGGGGAGGGAGGGGAGAGAGGAGGGAGGGGAGAGAGGAGGGAGGGGAGAGAGGAGGAGGGAGGAAGGAGGAGGGGAAGGGAGGTAGGAGGAAGGGGAGAGAGGAGGGAGGGGGAAGGAGGAGGGGAAGGGAGGGAGGAGGGAGGGGAGAGAAGAGGGAGGGGAGAGAGGAGGGTGGGGGAGAGAGGAGGGAGGGGGAGAGGAGAGGAAGGGAGGGGGAGGGAGAGAAGAGAGGAGGGAGAGGGAGAGGAGGGGAGGGAGAGGAGAGAGGAGGGGAGGGGAGGGAGGAGGGAAGGGAGGGAGGAGGGAAGGGAGGGAGGAGGGAAGGGAGGGAGGAGGGAAGGGAGGGAGGAGGGAAGGGAGGGAGGAGGGGAGGACATGTTGGCTCTCAGGCGGTCCCAGACCCAGGTGGCAGGACTTTCAACATCCTGGAGAAGCCCAGAGGAAGCCTGCCTGCTGGGAGCCACCAGGAGGGAAGCCGAGGTTGATTCAGGATGACTGTTTACAGGTGTCTCCCTGCTGATCTATAAACAGAAATTCTCTGCTGTTTTGTTCAAACAGGAGTCTAATGAGGAAATGGAGGTGAGGAGGAGATGTGAGAATCCAGATCCCGAGGCTGCAGCAGTAGATGTTAAAAGGCAATAGTGCTGACAGCTTTTTCAGCGTTCCTTATTATTTCAATCCATATGCATAAGGACACAGGTGGCTGGAACCATGTCTAACCCTAACCCTAACCCTAACCTCAACCCCAACCCCAACCCTAACCCCAACCCCAACCCCAACCCCAACCCTAACCCTAACCCCAACCCCAACCCCAACCCCAACCCCAACCCCAACCCCAACCCTAACCCTAACCCCAACCCCAACCCCAACCCCAACCCCAACCCCAACCCCAACCCCGACCCTGACCCTAACCCTAACCCTGACCCTCACCCTAGTGAGCGTCCCAGGCTCGTCCCTGCTGCTGGGGAGCCCTGCAGGGCAGAACCTTGGCCAAAGCCTGCAGAGCCCAGCAAGAAGGGCCACGGGTGGGGTGGGTCCTGCCTCTGGACGGGGGAGAAGTGAAGAGCAGTGTCCTGGGCTGGGTGGGCTCGGTGGCAGAGCCCTGGCCTGTCACAAGGGGTCCCTGGGTTTCAACCCAGGGCCCGGCCAGCTGCGTCTCACCCAGGGCAAGGTGTTGAGGCTGTCGGATCCGCAGGGGTCTGAGGAAGGCACTGGTCTGCACGGTGCTGGGAGGGTGTCCCCGTGAGGAGCTGGCATGAGCCATGGCCCAGCTCCCAGGTCGTGTGTGGGCCACAGGGTCACAGGTCCTCAGCTCAGAGTTCACTGCCGTCAGAGAGGGGCGATCCTTGGTGGCCCTGAGTGACACGTCTTCTTTTCTGCTCCTGTCTCCTCACCCCTGGCTTCTCTGCAGCTGCTCAGCCACCTGAACTTGAGCTTCTCAGGTGTCTGTGACCCCTGTGTCTGCCCAGTTGGGACCAACCCTAGGCTACCTGTCCCCTCCTGGACCAGCTGAAGGCACTGACCCCTTCCCGAGGTCTGGGTCTTCCCCGGGGGAAGGTCCAAGCTCAGGGTGGCCTGTCCAGGGCAGACGGAGGGGAGGGGTGATCACACTGCTAAGGGCCATAGAGGGAGCCCCACCCCTGCCCTGCACAGGCCCCCGAGAGCCCCGCTGGCCTGGAATGCTGGCTCCAGGACCCCGTGGGCCCCACAAAGTCCCCAACCCTGCTGGCTCCCACCTCACACCTCCACTCAGGTCAGCTGCCCATCAGGGGCATCTTTCCTAATGCTGGCCAAAGCCGTCCCTTCTCAGGCCACCTCATTCTACCCACTTTGGGGGTGACACTGACTACCTCATCCTCGGGTGAGGGACATTTTGGGGTTTCCACTTGGCCCTCCACATTGGGACACACTTGTCTCTTGGGCTGAGGAGCCCCAAGAGGCGTTGCTCACCCCAGTGTGTCCACCCCAGGTGCTCACCTGGGGACGGGCCCCGCCAGGAGCAGGTGCACGCAGGCGGGTGCACTGCTTCTCCCTGGCTCCCACACTCTGTCCTCTAACTTGGACGTGGTCACTCTTCGTGTCTCCGGGGTCAACAGCAACCCAGGTCTGTGTGGACAAGCTGTCCTGGAAGGTTCGGGACCTTTTCCCTGGTGTATAGTGGCCGGTACCTGGCACAGCCCCTGCGGAGGGACTGGGGCCCTGACCGTGGCTGCTGCCCTGGTCCACAGGGTCCTTCCTCCTGGCAGGGGCGGACCTTCTCACTGGGACAGCTGTTGGGTCTGGCCTCCCTGGCCCATTGCAGGGCCAGATCCTCACGGGCCGCTTCCCAGGCTCCTGCAGCCAGCTGTGGCCTGGCCAGCCTGTGCTGCCCAACAGCTTTGTCCTCTGCCTGCCCCCTTCTCCCCGTCCCGTGATGCTCCCCCAGTGAACATCCTGCCCCAAAGGTGACCCCCACAGACCCAGGCCTCAGGAGGGACTCATCTTGGGTGGGTTCCCCCCAGGTCCGGCCCGAGACCAGGGCTTCTCAGGGGCGCACTCCAGGGGAGCAGGGAAGGGGAGGAGGTGGGAACTGACTTCCGGGGAGCCCCAGGCTCCATGACTCTGCAGCCTGGGCTCTCCTCAGAGCCTGCCCTGCCTCTGGGGACAGGAGTGTGGCTGAGTGCTGCGGGAGCCCAGCACCTGGGCGGCCTCTGGAGGTGGACAGAGCCTTTCAGTAAAGTCTGCAGAGGCCAGGTGGTGCGTGGAGCTGGAAGCTCTGACTGGGGGCGCCAGCACCCTTCCCGGGTCTCTCCTCTGCTCTCCCCTCAAGCCCACTTGGACTTGGTTGAAGCAGGACCAGGAGTCCCTGTGGGAAGGGGAGAGGGTTCACCAGCCAGGAAGCGGATCAGACCTCCGAGGGCAAGGCTCGGGGACTCTGCCTTTGACAGCTGGCCAGCCCAGGCCGAGAGGTCCCTAATGCCCCTGGGGGACTGAGGGCCATGGCCCAGACCCAGAGCCAGGCAATCCAGCCCAAGGCTCTGCCTGGGGACCATGCTGCCCTCTCCCCTTGGGGAATATCCTGCAGACCCTACGCTGGTACGGGAAAGGGGCACAGGGCCAGCTCAGGTCCGGGCCACGGGGTCTCCCCATTCTCTTGCCTCCCTCGACGCCTCAGAGCAGATGTGTGGGCTCCCAGGGTCCGTGTTGCTGGACCCTGATGGAGCCTGGGGGCCTGGAGATGCTGAGGGAAGGGGGTCAGCAGCACCCTTCCACCCTGGTGAGCCCACAGCCTGCTCCACGTACACTCAGACAGATCTGTGCCAAGTCCTGCCGGCTGGCACCTCGCTCACCTCGGCCTCCGTCCAAGGCTGCCTGCGGAGGCTGAGGCCCGAGGACAGATGTGCAGCTTGTCGAGAATTCCCTCACCAGCGGGCGAGACCTGATTTTCTTCTGGAGAGATTTTGAAATCTAGATGGAATCTTCTCCAAAGTGGCAGACACAGCCTGGCCTCCAGGTATTCTGCTGAATTGTGCTGTCATTCCGGAGCTCTATGTCCCCACGCAGTGGAGGGATGCGGCCAGGAAGGCCGTTATTCAGCCCTGGGCTGTGGGGTGCATGGGGGGAGGCGGGGCACCTGCGGCCCTCAGGGGGCTTCTGCACAGCAGGAAGGGCGGAGGTGAGGGGTGGGTTCTGCCGAGTCAGGGAAGAACAGATAGGGGGGCCACCCGAGCACCCCTGCGTGCCGCCTCGGGAGATCTGGGCCACCTGCTCAGCGAAGGCCAGTGCCTGCCCCCTTTTCTGGGAAGTGAACAGCCCCTGACAGGAAGAGCAGGCAAGCGGCTCCCCTCCAAAACTGGGAGGCCTCGGGCTGAGGGTCCACCTGCCAAGGGCAATGCAGAGGGCCAGACCCAGATGACCCATCTCTGGCACAGGGGCCAACTTTCCTGGGTGTGAATGCTCCAAGGACTGCGTCCACTCACATGGCCTCAGAGGCCAGTCAAAGGGCCCGGCTGTGAAGTTTCCCTAAGTCATGGGCCCTGTTGGAGCAGTTAGAGAATAGCAGACAGTGACCACAGGAATGGCCATGGAGATGACCCATGGAGGGCCACCACGTCAGGCATTGGGGGGAGAGGGAGGGTGTGGTCCACCCCTCAAATCCACAAGAAGTCCAGGCAGCTGAGGACAGAGAGCTGGCAACATTGGAGGGAGTGGAGCCCAAGGGCAGGGCCCAGTCTGCGGTGCCTGGGGAGTCAGGGCTAGTGGGAGGTGAAAGGCCACTAGTGGGCGTCGAGGATGACCCCAGGCTTTCAGACTGTTTGGTGGGACCCAGGAGAGAGCACTGAGGTGGGGTGGACGGAACAGAGCAACATGCGGGGACAGCAGGCTGTGTCTGTTCCAGACAGGCGGAGCCCGGGGCTGAGCAGGCAGGGTGTCCACCAGGAGAGCCTCTGGCCCTGGAGTGTCCCGAGCTGAGCCTAAGGTCCTTTTAAGGGGTGGGAGTGAGGCACTTTGCAGGGGACACGATTCTTTTGCTGAGAGTAAACATATGGAGCTGGGCAAGGCGGGAGCAGGAGGCGGGTGGAAAGCCAGGAAGCCAACAGGTGGGCTGTGCTGGAGAGGCCCTTGGAAAGAGCACTGGCCACCATGGGGCATGGTGGCAGTGGGCTGAGGACTGTGGGGACAGTGGAAGGTGCCAGTGGGAAGACGGGCAGGGCCGGTTTGAGGTACCCACTCCTGCACGTGCTGAGGAGCAGAGGGGCGTGCAGGGGACTGTGGTCACAGGGGGGCCCAGGGCGGAAGGTCAGGAGAGTCTGTGTGCAGGAAGCAGGGAGACCCCGTGGGGCACACCCAGCTGGGTGCCCTGGAGCCTCGGGCTTCTGCAGCTCCCCAGAGGCTCTCTTCCTGTCAGGTGCAGGAGGGCTGCGTGTGCACCTGTGTGTGCACCTGTGTGTGTACCTGCATGTGTGGGGCGTGTGTGTGGGTGTGTCCAGGCCGGTGCACAGTGTTAGTGTGGTCTGTGACTGTGTGTCTATGGGTGTCCATGTGCGGTGCATGTGCACACATGTGTAAATGGGCACGCACGTGTGTGTATGTCTGGCTGTGTCAGTGGGTGTGTGAGTATGTGTGTGTGCTGTGAGTGCTGTTTGTCTATGTGTGCGTGTGCACAGGTGTGAGGTGGGTGTGTGCACCTGGGGCTGGCAGGGCCTGCCCCTTTCCTTCCTCTCAGATCTGAGGAACCAGGTCCTCCCGAGACCCGACCGCAGCTCAGAAGCATTTAAGCCAGACTCACCAGTTGCTTGTGAGCTGACCTTGAATTCTGTCTCCACTTATGAAGGTGGAGGGCCACCCTGGAGAAGGAGTGCTGAAGCCTACCCACCAGCTTCCCGTTCTCCACCCTGCACAGTGCGGGAAACCCCAGAAGAGGGGCTGCGGTGGGTGGGACTGGGGAGAGTGCGGAGCGAGGAGAGGACGGGGTGCGGTGGGTGGAGGGTGCAGCAGGTAGAGGGTGGAGCACCCCGGCCTCGGGTGGGAGCTGCCTGGGCCAGCGAGGGCGTGCCAGCTGGGTGCAAGGGAGGGAAGGTGCAGCCTGCCTGAGCTCTGAGCGGCTGCGGCCAAGGGACACTGACAGCAGGTGGCTGGCAGAGCTGCGTGAAGCGGGGACATGGAGGGCTGGCTCCAGGTGGGACTTACCTGAGCTCTGCCAGGGGCAAGTGGTGGGCTGTGGACAGCATGTCAGCCAGACAGCGGTCAGGTCCCAGGAGACACTGTGCCGAAGGACATTTGCTCAAAATAGCCACGAGTGGATTTGCCAGACTCACCCACAAGCAGTCGTCGGGGTTCTTGGAGGACACGCTCTCCTGGAGTGGAGGGTTAGTCTCGGGGCCACCGTGTCTGGCGGGGCCCTGCTCTTTCCAACTCAGCGATGAGAACGTGCTCGAAAGGCGCCAACCCACCCGTGAGCTGGCTCCACAGAGGAGGCGTTCCGTGCCTGCTGCCGGGAAGTCTGTGTTCACCCAGGTGTTCGGGGAGAGGGGCGGCACCTGCAGGCGCGGGCCCTCGGGGTCACCTCGGTGAGCTGGTCATCAAGCACACTGATTTTCCCACCCTTTTCCTTTCGTTCCAGTTTCCTTGGCGTCACGCTAGGACCGTGGTTCAGGTGAGCATCCGTCGGCCACCGACGGACAGTCTTTGTGCTGACCACACGCGTGCTGGGCCAGAGTCACACGACGGGTCACGGCAGACACACGACAGGTCACAGCAGGGCAGAGCAGGTGCCACAGGGGCGGTGGGAGGCAGATGGTGCACTCCTGGCCCTGTGCTTGGTGGACATGACAGTGATGGCACAGGGCTTCAGAGACCAGCGAGGCCGAGGGATGGGAGTGTCCACGACAGTGGAGGACGTCCAGGTAGGAGGGAGGGGCCAGCGCCGAGGAAGAGAAGGTGCTGTCACAGAGGGGTGGGCGACGGAGTGGGCTCCTCCCACGCTGGTAAGACAGTGGGCACTGATGTGGCCTGGGGACAGAGACCCTGAGTTGCAGGGTGTGCTGCTAGGGACATGGGTCCCCTGTCCACACAGGCCGGGAGCTGTGGGCTGGAGGTGGCCGAGGGCAGGTGCCACTCTTCCACATGGAAGGGTGTGAGTGGGCCTGGATCCGTTGCCCTCCGACCCCTTCCAGTTGGGTGTTTCATCTGAGAGGGC
The DNA here is from genome assembly GCF_045843805.1 of Urocitellus parryii. Taxonomy (NCBI): domain Eukaryota; kingdom Metazoa; phylum Chordata; class Mammalia; order Rodentia; family Sciuridae; genus Urocitellus; species Urocitellus parryii. Next base: position 209,994,124 of record NC_135535.1, on the reverse strand, counting down.
CCGTCCACGTCCACACCTATCTTCTGGGTTCAGTCACTTTTGCCAAACTGTGTCTAAGAACGCAAGTCTTGAGGACAGTGGCAGAGGAGACTGTCACCAGCCATGGCTCACACAAGGGCCTTGTTGGAGCTGAGGCCTCCTCTTGCCTGCTTAGGCCGTGGCCTGGTCATTGAACCAGTGCTGGACTGCAGAGCCCCCTGCACAGGCAGGATGAGGCGACCCATGGCTAGTTCCTCCCCACCTCTGATGGAATAGAGTGTCCTGCCCATCCAGTGTCCAGGGCAGTGAGGTGCCCCTCATCAGTGTCTGTCTGCATGTGCGTGTGGGTGGGTGGTTTCTAAAGGCAGAGGTCTCTAGGTCTGGAGAGCAGTCTCAGGTCTCCATGTGGCCCAGCCAGGCAGGTGGGTTTGGGGGGACATGGAGTGGGTCAGTGCAGGCGGAAGGCCTCCACGGAAGCCTGGGCCTCAGGTCACTGTGATGCTGAGTGGCTGTGCCAGGGATTTGGGGTGATTCTTCAGCCTTCAGCCCTGGGACTTTGGGGTTGTCTCTTGCTTGGATTTGATGTTTGGTGTCAGGTATGTGGAAGTCAAGACTATATTCTGGCAATTCCTGCAATATACATCTAATACCCTGAGAGAATCCAAATTTGGATTTAAAATGTTCAATTTGTAAAAGCGAAACATGAACTAAACAAAACCAAAAAACCCAAAACACAAAATCAGAACAAAACAAGAAACAGGTAAATACAGCAGACGTGAGAGGACTGAGGCAGGCACTCAAGGAGGACTTCGATGTGGCGCTCTTGGTATTCCCAGGCTGCTGCCCTCAGTCCAGACCCCGCTGGCCCACTCTGCTGAGCCGGTCACTGTAGGCCTCAGGAGTCTGGACCCCTGTTGTCTGTCTCACTCTACGTGGCCTCTGGGGAGTGTTCCCGAGGTCTCCCCCCAAGTGAAGCCCCCATACTCCAGTAGGGCTGAGTCTTCTCCCAGGCTCTAGGACCCTCTCAGAGCCCCCCTCCTGCAGCGTGCACTAAACAGAAGCATCAGGAGCCCGTGGTGTTCTGTCTCCATCCCCGCCTGCGACTCCCAGGTCTGCCGAGGAGCCCCAGCAGGTGACGCCACCCGGGGGCCTGGACACAGGCAGGCGATTACCCCAGGCTGATGCCCCTTTGTGGTGACCTGAGCTTGAGACAGGCTCATGTCTGCTGTAGCTGGGCTCAACTCGGGCACACAGCGGGTTGGGGCATGGGAGCAGCTTCCCTCAAGGCAGGGAGCATGTGTCTGAGTCTGCCCTAGCCGGGTGGAGGGACCCCAGGGCCACCTGGCAAGGTGAGGGGTGGATCAGTGCTTGGAAAGAAGCGGTTTCCTTGACAACCCGCGGCCAGGGAGCCTGAGGCAGTCTCAGCGTCCCCGGAGGGGGCAGAGGAGAGAGCTGCGTGCAGGGCTCCAGGAGGTTTTAGACAGTGGGAACGGTTCCCCACTCCCTCACGTGCATGAGGATCGCTGCCGCCCTGATCTACAGAGGGAACACGGGGGTAGACTTCATTGCTGCAAAGGAAGGGACCCGACACTTTGGCTGGCTCTCCATTGATCTGTTTTCTACTCAGCAGCAGAGATGGCCCTCAGGCACCTGCCGGCCAAGCCCAGGGAGGTCGAGAGTCCCTGGAGCTAACCAGACCGTCTCCAGCAGCCAGTTGATGGGTGCCAGGCCCGGTGCGAACCCATGCGTGACCTTCCCACTCTGGCCATTTCTATAAAACAGGTATCATTAGTACCCTGGGACTTCGTGCAGGGCCTCTGTGTCTCTCCGTTCACTGTCCCTCCAGGAGCCTTCAAGCCGCCCATGCTCAGCTCACACCTGTGCTGTCCCTGGCCCCTTGGTGGCATGCCTCTTTGACCCTGTTGAACTTCCATGTGTCCACTGCGGTCCTCACTGACCTCCAGGGGACCTGTTTCCTTCCTGCTGGCTGTCCCTTCCCGAGGTGTCCCCACGTTGCTCCTCTGCGGGGGCTGACTGCCCCTCCTCCCAGTCCTCTAGCTGTGTCATCAGTGCCAGTGCAACAGGAAAGCACATGTCCAGGCAGGGGCCAGAGAAGAGAGTCCACTTTGTCTGCATTTGGGAAAAGAATTCCCTATGCCCAGCTGGAATGGAGTTGGTGTGTGCAGTTTCATCTGTCCCCGGTCCACGGCCCAGCAGCCCCCGACGAGCGTGGATTGAAGCTGTGCACTTCTAGCCGAGGCAGGTGCACCGTGGCCAGACTTTCCCTTCTCCACGGATGGCGCTCCCACAGGCGCACGGAGATGCCAGGTTTCACGGAAGGCTCTCCCACGCTGGCCCCCACGTATTCAGCATTTGTGTTTCTCTTTTTTCCTTTGCTGAGACTTTCTCACATTTTTTGGCTGATGAAACCACTTTTTATATTTTAATCTTTACCCTTGATTTTCAGGAAAAATAAAGCATAATGCCTTGAACTAATGGGCATGCATTTCGTTTGTCTGATTACTTGTCCGATTTACATAGAAGAATTCATCACTGTAGCTCAGCATAATCCTATGTAGCCCCTTCCCAGCCTCCCAGCTGGCTGAGGCACCCAGGGCTCTGGGAAGGCAAGTCCTTGGGAACTTTGTAACAAGTTGACTTCCTCCCAGCTCAGAGGAGGCTGCGCTCTGAGATGCCAGAGTGAGAGGCTCAACCCTTCCCAGCTGGACCCTAACCGGAGGCAGTAATTCAGAGGCAAGCCTGGAATCCGGCTGGGGAGGGAACGAGTCACGCTAGCCTGGGCACCCGAGACTCCGTGGGCCGGGTCAGGTTCCCCAGCTGAGGGTGAGGGAGCAGGGGTGGTTGTCCCCAAGGCCACCCTTTCCTGTTTGAGGGTGGTCCCAGGCGTGTGTGCTCCTTGTTGGACAATTGTCCCACTAGGATTCCAGAGTGTGGAGGTGAAGAGAGACATCGGAGGGAGGCGAGGCCACTGAAGAGGGTCATGGTCACTCACGGGCCCCTGGGCATGGGCAGATAAGAGCCACACTTGGGTGGCCCCAGAGCTGTCAAGGAGGCCGGACAGGCATGAGGGAGAGCAGCCAGGCCTTGGATGGCATCCCCACAGCCCAGGGAGGAGCCTAGTGTTGACCCGGCTCTGGGCGAGGAGGCCTCTGAGGGGGGGCTGGGTTGACGTAGGGGAGCGTTGACGTGGTGTGTGCGTGGGACAGGGTGGCTGGAGTGTGGTGGAACTGGTCAGCTCGCATGTGGAAGTTATGTTCATGGGAAAGTTCCCTGGGGGTCAGTCTCTCCCAGCCAGCTGGCCCCCAAGATGTCACACACCATAAACTTAAAGCCAAGACTCACACTGTGCCTCAGCCTGCCCTGCTGTGGCCAGAGCAGGATATGGTTCTGAAGAGCTGTGGCCAGCTGGCAGTGGAGGGGCCAGTGTTCTGGGAATGGTGAGGCAGGGGGTTTGGAAATAGTAGACAGTGCCCCTGCCCATGTGGCGGGTCCACATCTGCAAACCTGTCCAGTCAAAGGGCACTTGTTCCAGACCCTCCCCAGGTGAACCAGGCAAGGTGCTGGTTCACCAGGAGCCCACCCTCCAGCAGCCGTGCTGAGGACCCCACGCTGCCCCTGCCCATGCCTGGCCGCTCTGCCCTGCTCTGCACAGAGTGGAGGGGTCCTCCTCTCCCTGAGTGTGGCGGGGGCTGCTGAGCCACCCACAGGAGGGATCTTTTTTTTTTTTTTACATAAGAGATGTGTGCTGTGGGCAGTCCTTTCTTTGTCTTGGTCCCTGTGAAGTGGGTTTCTGGGCACTGGGAAGCCGCTGCAGGGCCCAGCTTTCTCTGAACTGCCCACTGGTTGATTGACCCTGCAGAGTCCTCTGGCTCCAGGTCTGTGCTCAGCTTCGTGCCTATGGGGGCAGGCGGTCCCACATGGGCACACGGTGTGTAGAGGAAGCAGAGTCCTCCAGGCGGACCCGGTGCCAAAGCCTGTGCAGGCCCTCAAGGCCACGTCTTGGATGGAGACTGCCCTACCAGGCCAGACATCGGGGTGAGGTGCTTGGCAACCGTGAGGAGCAGTCCACACCAGGAGCCCTATGCGTGCCTGGAGCAAAACTTCCCAGACTTCATGGCCACAACTGTCCACTGGAGGATTTGAAAAAGTCAGATTCTAACTGCCAGGTCTGGGTGAGCCAGAGATTCTGCCACCCTCTGAATCCACGTAGGTGACACAGATGCTTCTTCATGGCGACCTCAAGCAGTGAGACCCTAGATTTGTGCCTTCTAGTAAGGTAGCCACTAGCCATCTGTGGCCACCTGAATGTCAATACTGAACTATAGTAAGCCTTGGCTCCTCTGTGGCCTGGCCACAGAGCTACGCCTGCCGGGCCGCCGTGCTGGACGAGGCAGGCACACTGTGTGGATCCTGGGGCTCTGGCTAGGTGAGGCGGTCAGTGTAGAGTTGCTATGTGGGCTGCAGTTCCGTTATATAATTCAATTATGATAAGAGAGTTTGGATGTAGTTTGATTAAGAGTCAGACTATGGAGGTATAGAAGAAAATTAAAACAGCTGTTAATTTAATTTGAGTTCATATTCTTAGAGAACTGATTGTAAATGGGGAAACTTAATTAATCTCATTTCTCACATTTTTCACATGAGTAAGCTGACAATAGTTTAACAGTGATTGGAATATGGTGCCACTTCCTGGCCCATGCCAATCAGCTTCTGGGCTCCAGATTTGGAGCCTGAGGGATTTGTGTCTCCTATGTAGGCAGGACTCTGTCTAAGTCCTCCCCCGCTCCCCACTGTCTTGTTCACACCCAAATCTCCCCAACTGGGCAAGGTTTGGTGGCTGTTGAATCTGTTTCCAGTGTCTCTCTTCTCAAATCCAGTCTCCCCTTAGCAGCTCAAAAATCAATATGGTTTTCGTCAAACTAATGAACTGTAACAGTGCACATCCTGGCCAATGTGATAAGGCAGGAAACAGAAAACCGAGTCACACTGGATAGGAGACAATGGGCATACCTGCAGGCATTATGATGGAACACCAGGAACCCCGTGAGGATTACGTGGAAATCTATCACAGCCACCAGAACCAAGTTCAGCAAGTCGGAGACTGTTTGAATACGCAGAACTTCCTTCTAACACAACAGCCAGTTAGAAAGCATGAGGGCTGTGCTGCTGACGGCCTGCAGCCCGGGTGCAGGGTCCCTTGGGCCACAGGTCTCCTGGAACCTGGTGCCATGTTTTGTGCACCCTGTATGTTCAGAGTGTCTCTTCTTCCCTGGGAGCTCTGTTGGGTCTGACTTCCTGCTGCCCCACCAGCCTCCATCCCTGCCCAAAGTGCCAGCTAGCTCTCCGCTTGCCGGAGCCCCTATGGGCACAGCCCCAGTGTGGCCAGGCCGTTGGCCAGCTGCCACCAGCAAGCACAGGCTCCTGCAGCACAAGCCAGTAAGTTCCTTCAACAGGGCGTGGGGAGGTGGAGGAGGGATGGTGCTCCCCAGAGTGTGCCCCTCTGGCACGGCCCAGGGGTCCCTCCCTCCCAAAGCCCTCCAGAGTCTGAGCGTGGACCAAGCCTCTGGTAGGTCCAGTGGTGCCCACCCCTCTCTCCTGGCACGCCATTCTCCACGCATGCTCAGCTGGGATGTGGCTGCCTAGGGGCCTCCTCCACCCATCAGGTGTCTCAGTCAATGGTAGGAGCCAGCTGTGGGGCCAGGGAGTCCGCAGCCCAGAGCCAGCCTCATCAGGGGTGGGTGACAGGTGAACTCTCCTGTCCCTCAGGACTCCCAGTGCATGGGAACCAGCTGGCTCAAGGGCCGACCTGCTCAGTGATCCCGTCTCACCTCCCCACTTCCTCCTGCCAGGTAACAGACCTGTCCTCACATCCTTGTCTGGTCCTCTTCTGGGGTGACCCCACCCCAGGGGCATCCTTCTCTGAGTACGTCAGCCTTCAACTCCCACCCCACAGAACAGCCGGCCAGCTGGACGGCCTCATGCAAGACCATCAATGCATCCACACCCTCTTTGCACGGGCCATGGTCAAGGCTAAGCCAGGGCCCAAGGTCACACTGTGGGTGACTGCTGGTCCTGTACCAGACTCGGCATCTGACTCCAAAGCCATGTGACTGACTGATCTTGAATAGTGACATCCCTGGACACAGATTCAGAGCTGGGGAAGGGTGAGGGACCTTCTAGTTCTGTCACCTCCTTTTACTGATGGAGAGTCAGGGGCAGAGAGAGACCAGAGACAGAGCCCACAGTTCCTGATTTCTGACATTTCTGGATTCATGCTTATTTTGGACATGAAGAAACAAGGCCACTGCAGTGGGCAAGATGTGCAAGACCATAGCCCTGGTAGCCAGGGGCTTGGGGCCACCTCTTGTGCCATCTGCTCTGGGACAACTGGGGACTTTGCTGAGGCTGAACTCGAATCCCCCTTGGGAAACTGCCCTTGTGCTGTGGGATGGTGTGGACCTGCTGGGAGTCCACTCTGCCTGGCCGCTGTTCCACCCTTTGTTTCCATGCGAGCTCGGGGGACGCAGAGCTCTGGGGACGCAGAGCTCGGGGGACGCAGAGCTGTGGAGCCCTGACTAGCTCTTAGTGGAGGGGTGAAGGGCGGCCAGGGATGCAGGAGGCCGCAGGAGGCCAGGTTCCTGTTTCACATTCTAACCTGGAAACACATTTGCAACCACTGTGAGTCAGCAGAGCCCATGTTTCCTAGCAAAGAATGCAGAGGGAAGGCGGCAGAGCCTGGGATTAATAAACAGATGCCTGGGGCAGGGTGGGCATCCCTAGGTCTGGGTGTGGGGACAGTTCCGAGGTGTAAATACCTTGCATTTACATTTTAGATGAGCACATCACACAGTTCTTACTTCGGAGAGAAGGCATTTGAAACAGGTTTCTTCCAAGTGGAACAAGCCCAGCACACGAGTGGGGCCAGCCTGGGTGCCCAGTGCAGTTTCTGACATTTGCAGCAACAACTAGAAAATTAAGTAATATGTGCACCTAATTGCTTTGTTCTTTCGAGCTGTTTCTGCTTTGGAGCGGTTCTGTCCATCTTTGGAGCCTGCTGGAGTCATTAATAAATCCCCTGACTCACACACGGTAGTTCACGTTGTATGTGCCCGGGTGGAGAGGGCAATATTGGGTGTGGACACCCACCCGCTGCGGAACTCAGGTGACGGCCAACAGAGGCCCATGGTTCTGCCTGTGGTTGGCCCCCGTGGCTGCCCATGAGCCTTTGAATCACAGAATTAGATAAATCATTCTTGAGATCTGGTTATTGCATTTTAATGATTTCATATCTTTGTGCTGTGAGATGGGTATGGACCTGCTGGAGTTCTGCAGGCAGGGCTGGCAGGGACAAGAGACTTGGAGAGATGGAGCTGAGGCCAGGATGGACAGTCACTGCTGGTCCAGGGCCACTTACACAGAATTCAATAGCCCGGGATGAGCTGGAGGAGGGAGTATAGTTGGCTGCATTGAAATACTAGGAGAATTGTGAAATAATTGAATTTTATGGGAATATAACGTTGTCCAGTTGAATGCCCAACATAAGAGCTGCCTTTCACCTTTTAAACATGTGATCTTAGCTGGGTGCGGTGGCACACACCTGTAATTCTAGTGGCTTGGGAGGCTGAGGCCAGAGGATCACAAGTTCAAGCCAACCTCAGCTACTTAGTGAGGCCCTAAGCAACTTAGAGAAACCCTGTCTCAAAATTAAAGATTAAAAAGGCTGGGGATGGGGCTCAGTGGTAAAGTGCTCCTGGGTTCAGTCTCGAGGACCAAAACAGAAGCAAACTGTGTTTTAGTTTTTATTCTTTGTGGTCCTTGTGAATCCGCTCAGTTCAGGACTGCGGGTGTTTTCCGTAGAGTACAAGGTGTCTCCTGCTTCTCCAAAAGCAGTTTCCTGAGAGTAGCTGCAACACACATGCTTTTAAACAGCAGGGGAATCTTGATTTTCAAGATGGCATAAGTGCCGTGTTTGAATTTCCTCCAGCTCTCGTAGTGTTCTCAGGCTCATGACTTCGCCCCTCCTGTCCTCACATGGCTCTGTGCACCTGTGCGGCTCAAAGCAGAGGGAGGGGGTTTCCTAGGAGTGCAGCCTCCCGACTTTCATTGCCACGAGCCACCCGTGACTACAACTACAGCATGGTCTCCTTTCCCTTTAAGAAAAAAAGGAAAAAATATATAAATCACCTCTTTCAGGAGGAGTTTTAAATATCTGCAATAACCGCAGTCATTTTTATCAAAAATCCCCCAAATGATGTGGAATTTGTCACCTGACAAGTAAGTGCATCTAGCAAGCCCAGGCACACGAACAACAGGCCTGAGCTGTGTCCTGCTGCCCTCCCCATCTGGGCAGGGACCAGCCTGTGCCTGGCTGGAGGCTGACATGGCCAGGACCCGGGACACCACCCCAGGTCCCTCTCCTGTGGGCCTGCCTTCCAGCTGTGCCTGCCACCCTGCTCCAAGCAGCCGGTCCCTCTTGACACTGTCCTACTGCCTGAATTTATTGTGTGAGATAATCACTTTCGTGACCATTCTGAAATGTCAAGGAATGAGAGTCGCCTTGAATATTTATCCACGTGGGGACCTGCTTGCAGGGTACCATGAAGGGGGGAAGCAGGAGCTGCAGGGATGGGGGGTGGCTGCCTTCATAGGAGCGTGCGGCAGCTGGGGTGCTGGGTGTGGGGCTCCGGCACCCTCCTGGGCGTCTGCCTAGTGCTCCTGGGGAGCCCAAGGGCTGAAGGCACTTGTCAGCTTCTTTCAGCTTAGAGAGCTGGGAGGGCAAGCGATGCCACGGAAGACAGATCCTGGCGCAGGAGGACTTGGCTTTGGAGAAACTAGTTCCAGCAGATGCAGCCTGCAGACAAGGAGGCCCTTGGCCTTTTGTGCTGAGTGATCCCTGAAGGGGAACAGCGGGCACAGGCACGGTCAGGTGTGGTGCCAGCAGGGCAGCCTTTGGTGGGGGAACCTCGAGGGCAGGTGCCTTGGCCAGGTGGGTCCCTGTACCAGGTGCTGCTCCATGAGCCCCGTCAGTTAGTCTGTGGGGAGGGGACGTAGAAGGGGAGGTGGTGCTCAGACCAGCCAGTGTGTGGAGGAGCCGGGGCCGGCCCACGCCACCATCACCAGAGTGACGTCACCACCTGCTTCTGGTGCTCTGCTCCCTGGGCACATGGCAGAATGGCACTCCCTGCCCCAGAGGTGTGAGGTGACCTTCTTTGGCTGGCGAAGCCCTGGAGAAGGGATGTTGTCTCCAGAGTGGACACCTGGTGGCCTGAGTGGTGAGCCACGTCTGGGGGACGTCAGGGCTGTTCTGATTCCCCATGTCCCTCCTCACATCTCAGCGATAATGGGGCTCTAGAGACGGCGCTTCTTCCTGGAGGAGGCCCTGAGGGGGTGTGTGTAGCGGCTCACGGTTTCTCCCGGCATCCCACGCTCAGGCACGGCACTACTACCTAGAATGCACTCTGAACCCAGAGCGGGGGAACCGTGGACTCCCACCCCGGGTTCAGCAGCTGAGGAAGTAGAAAGTCCAGAGCCTGGGCCGGGTGCCAGTGGGGATGAGTGTCTGAGAGGGAGACCCAGGTCCCTGGTCCAGGTTTGGAGGCCCTGTGTGGCCAGGCCACTGCCCGGCTCCCAGCATTCCTCCCCTCCCTTTCACGAGCCTCTGAGGACCCCATCCTCCTGCCCGCCCACCAGGTCCTTTCTGCCCACACTGTCCCCTCGGCTCTCCTGCTCCACAGTGCACCCAGCCTCCTCCTAGGTCTGCGGAGTGTCCTGGGACTGCATGCCTGGCAGAGGCCGGGAGGCTGAAAGCCGCTGAGGACACAAACATGGAGGCAGAACAGGGAAGTCCATGTCCTCGATAGCCTGGGACCGTCTCCAGAGAGGCCACCTCCTCCTGGGCCTCGCTGTGGGGTCTCTGCCCTGCTCCCACCTTTTTGCTCGAATGCACCAGTGGCTCACCTTTTCTACTATTCAAACCCGTCCTTTGACTAGAATACCAGGCCTCTCTCCTGGCTCGCAGGGGTCACGCTCTGTCACAGCGTCCACGGTGTCTCCCCGCGGTGTCCGGCGGTGGCTCTCCTGCTGACAGTAAAGCAGCAGCCAGGCAGGGAGCTCCAGGGGCTGCTGGGGGTCCCCGTGAGTGGTTACTGATGTCTCCTGAACGCAGTCAGGACACACTCATGATGACGGTCGCAGACGTGTGGTGCAGGTTCCTGCGGCTGGGCCTGGCTGGGAGTCCCATATTGGTGAATTTGCATTTTTAAATAATCTGGGAAAGATTCGCCGTGTTTCTTACCACACCGTGGTGTTCTCTCAGTGCTGCTCTTCTTGGACTTCAGGTATCTGAGTGCCAGACACCGCGACGCCACCCCTCCTGCCCTGGGTCCCCGTGAGCACGTGTGTCCCTGTTTCTCTGATTCAGCGAGGGTGACTTCCAGTGCCTTGGTCACTCCCTCTTCGACGTGGAGTGGCCCGACCTGCCCAGCTGGGCCTCAGATGCTGTTCCCCGTCTCCTAGCTCCCGTCCCTCCTCAGTGTGCTCACACTTGACCTCCAGGATCATCTGTGATGTTTGTGACCGCGGTTTCCAGGCCCCCGTTGGCCTTGGCCTGGTCCTTGTCATTCTGAAGTCTGTCTGGATTGCTCGGCTTCCTCCTGCTGGTGGGTCACAGATCACTGCCTGTGACTCGATTAGATGCCAAATGTGGGGAATCAGGCACGTTCGAGGGCTGGACTTTGTTCTGGAATGTGGTCATGGATGGGTCAATTGGCCCCTTTTGAGGTCTGTAAGTGCCGCCTTTCCCTAGCCCTGGGCCGGCTGTTGCTGGGGGTAGCCCTTCCTTGGATTCTGCCCCAGGCCTGGGTATCGGGCCTCTCCTGACGGAAACGACGACTACTCCCCTCCTGAGTGAGCCCTGGGAGGTGCTGGGCCTTCTGTGGGTCCTTGTCGGCCCTGTGCAGCCTCCCCTGAGCACGCGCAGCCCACATGCAGGCACGGACGTGGGGGCCCCTGTCCTCCACGACTCTGCACATCGCCCGCCTCGTGGTGGCCACCCCGCACCCCTGGCTGCTCCATGGCCTTGTTCCCTGGGAGCTGCCCCGGCTGCCTGCTGGGGATTGGAGGGCTCCGCACTTCTCTCTCCTCCATACTCCGCGACCCGCACCTGCTGTGGGCACGGGGAAGCAGTTATCTCCTAGCTTTAGCTGGGCTTTCTTGGTGTTGTCACGGGGAGCTCAATTCCCACACCAGCTAATCCTTCAAGAGTGTAAAAGAAACGGAGTGACTTTTGTTATTTACTCTATCCTTAAAAACAACCACTTCTCGGTCACATCCTGTTGGTCCTTTTTCTCATCTTCAAGAACAACAAATGTGGCCTTGAGCGTGCTGGTCTCCGCCAAGCCTCTCTCCCAGCACTGGGCTGATTCTTGGCTTGACCACATTGACCTGGCAAGGTCTGATTTTCCTGTCGGATGGGAAGCTCTTGCCAGGTGGGAGCCCATCTTATCACACTGGGCCATGACAGCTGACTAGGTACTTGTCCCCAAGTAGGGACATGCATGAGTCATGTGCTGGTGTGCAGGAGTCAAGATCAACACAGTGGTGCTTGTTGAGGGGAGGGAAGCAGGCCCGAGGCCGGGCTCACGGGAACAGGTTCTCCCATTTCCAGGCAGAGCCTCTTCCTGCTGCCCTCCAAGCAGCCCGACGTGTACGTGAGCTCTCTGCCCTCTTGCCGTCCACAGCATGCCAGGCCTCTTAGGGGAGGAGCACAAAGGACTTCACTGGGACATTTGTCCAGCCAGTAGGGAGACTCCAGATGAAGTCTGGTGGGTTGGAGCCACCACCTGCACCGGGAAGCCCCTGGTCTGCTGGGGGGACGCTGCCCGTGAGGCTGTCACAATGCAGGGAGGATGACAGGTGGGACCTCTGCTTGCAGGTGCCTCACTGCGGTCACAGTGGACGGTGGAGAGCAGGCCTTCCTGGCCCTTAACCGTGTCCTCCACCTGTTCACTGGGAGAGCCAGGGCTGCAGGCTCAGCAGGAGGATGCCCATCACCACACCTCGAGGGAACGTTTCCATGCCTCCTGGCTAATGCCGGTCAGAGGACCCAGCTGCCTCTTGCTTGTCTAAAAGCCAAGGGGCCAACGGCCTGAGACATGCTTTAGGGAGTTGGTAAAATAGCCGCACTTTGCATCCCATTCCCTCTGAAGTCCTCCTGTGTCCCCACGGGCCAGTGGAGGCCATCGCTGCTGGGCTGAACTGCTTCTGGTGGCTCAGGGACCTGGGTTCCTGCAGACCTGGAGCCTGCCAGGTTGGCTCCATGGCCCTGGTGACAAGAAAGAGCCTGAGGCCCAGACGAGCCAAGATTTTCTTAAGGTCCCCAGTATGTAGGGGGAAAAAGCATGTTCACAGTCATGTTCTCTGTGCTCTGATGGCTTTAGGCAAGAAACCGCAATAGAATGGATATGGTGAAGTTTCTTTCTTCACTAAACCACTCAGCTGTACCCATCTGCGATGGTGTGGATGGGAGGGGTCCACATCCTGAGGGAATAGAAGACTGCTCCTGGGCACATCTGTTTGCTAACCCATCCCAGGCAGCCACAGACCCTGCTCACGTGTGGGCAGAGCGAGAAGGTTCTGAGGAGAAACGATGGGGTTGTGAGAGTCTTAACCCAATCAGCGATTCAGTCCCCTGATAGGTCTTAACTGAGTGGTAACTGAAGGGTGGGGTGTGGCTGGAGGTGGTGGGAATTGGGACGTATTTGATTGATAGGTCTTAACTGAGTGGTAACTGAAGGGTGGGGTGTGGCTGGAGGTGGTGGGAATTGGGACGTGTTTGATAGGTCTTAACTGAGTGGTAACTGAAGGGTGGGGTGTGGCTGGAGGTGGTGGGAATTGGGACGTGGCTTTGGGTATATATTTATATCTGGTGAGTGGACTCTGCTTCCTGATCATGATGTGAGTGCTTCCCTCCACCACATTCTTTGACCACGATGTCAGCCTCACCTAGCCCTGAGGAATGGAGCCGGCCTTCTATGAAATAAGGACTCTGAAACTGTGAGCCCTCCTCTACAATTGTTCTGGTTGGCTATTTTAGTCACAGCAGTAAAAAACTGACTAAAACACCATCCATCCATGCATCCATCATGCATCCATCCATGCATCCATCCATCCATCCATCCATCCATCCATCCACCCATCCTTCATCATCCATCCATTCACCTGCCTACCTACCCAACTAATCCACCATCCACACACCCACCCACCTGCCCATCCATCCCACTGTCTATCTACCCACCGACTTATCCACCTGTCCATCCATCCATCCACCCACCCACCCCCTAATGTCCCTTTGAAGTTCTTATTGAACTGGTGAATAGCAGGGGCCATTCCAGGACCAGATGTGGTCAACAGGAGGGGTCAGTGTTTTCAGAAGAGGACACCAGAGATCTCCCTTCTCTTTCTTGCTCTCGCTCTCCCTCTTTCTCTCCCCCTCCCTCTCTCTTCCTAAACGTGCACAAAGAAGAGGTCCCTGAGCACACAGTGGGACAAGCCAGGAAGACGAGGACTCAGAACGAGTCTACCTTGCAGGCGCCTTGACCTTGGACTTCCCAGGTCCTGGCCTGTGAGACACAGATGTCTGCTGTGGAGGCCTCCAGACCTCGGTCGGCGATGGGATCCAGGCTGCCCAAACAACCACCCAACAGGACAAATGGGAAGGAATTCCACTTCCTGGAGCCAAAAGCCGTGGAGCAGCTGGCAAAGGCCTTTGTCGACCAGGATGAATACACGTCTCGGCTTGAAATTAGATTCCAGAGAGCATCAAAGAGACAGACGCATGGCTTTTATCTAGTTAGCAAGCTTTTAAACAAGTGGTTTGTGCTCACAGAAGCGTGGCCTGTATTTCCCGTGGAGCAGCACCCCACCCCATGGTCCCCTGGGTCTGTGGCCACCGCTCCTGTTGGAGAAGGCCCGTAGCTGTTTCAGATCCCACCGGACTTGCCTGGTCTTTAGTTGCGGCGCCTGGTTCTGCTCCGTGGCTTCACAGAGGGTGATTCCCAGTGAGGAGAGAGGATGGGCTCCGGTTCCTCTGACCTGTGAGCTCTGCCAGCCAAACCTGGAGGCCTGCCTGGTTGGGGCACTGCACCTCTCCAGCACAGGAATTTTGGGGACCCCATTGCCACTCAGCGATTCAGGGGCAGGGGGCCAGGGGAGGTCCACAGAGGTCGTCTCACCCAATGCCTTACTGCAGTGGAGAAGAGGTAGCTAAGGTGGGTCTCCGTGTTCCCCAGTCTCATGTCCCAGGGCAGCGGTGTCTGGCGGTGGGGCCCTGTGGGGGTGTTTGGATGTTGAGGGCTCTGGCCTCTTCGGTGGATTAACCCATGGGTGGTTTCATAGCTGAATGAACTATGGAAAGGTGGTGGAAACTGTAGGATGTAGGGCCCTGCTGGAGAGAGGTCACAGGGGTATGCCCTGGGAGGATATTCTTGTCCCCAACCTGTCTCTTTTTCTTCTCCATGGCCACTGAAATCTGAGAAGCTTTGCTCTGCCACCCTCTTCTCTTATGATGTTCTGGCCCAGAAGTTTCTCACTTCAGGCATAGAAACAATGGAGTCAGCTGACCATGGACTGAAATCATGAGCCAAAATCAACTTTTATTCCTCTAAGTTGATTTTCTCAGGTATTTTGTCACAGTGATGGACATCTGACTAACACAGAGATCATAGGGGAGAAAGAAGCTAATGGGTAGGCAGGTGGGTGGGTAGATAGGTGGATAGGTGGGTGGATGGGTGGGTGGATGAGTGGGTGGATAGGTAGATGGATAGATGGATGGATGATGGATGTGTAGATGGGTAGGCAAGTGAATAGATGGATGATGAATGATGGATGGATGGATGGATGGATGGATGGATGGATGGATGGATGGTGTTTCAGTCAGTTTTTTACTGCTGTGCCTAAAAGAGCCAACCTGAACAATTGTAGAGGAGGGCTCACATGGCCATGCAGGGGCAAGGGACTGTCTGCTCTCTACTCTTGACAGGAACCATTTTAAGAAGTCCTGTACTTCAAGCTCCAAATAAGGAAGTTGTTTAACATTTTTTTTCCTAGTTTGGGCTAATAATGTTGGAGCTGGGTATTTAAACCTACCAGGTCTTTGCCACTGCTGCATCCTGATGGTGACTAGAAGATGTGTTGGTTAATGGAGGGTGACCATGTGGAACGCAGAGTTAGAGGGCCGAGCTCCCTCTTCATTCATATGGACATACAGTGGTCAGAAATCCAAGATGGCCCCAGGATTCCTGCCGTTGCAGTGCCAACCCTTGTGATCCCCCCTCTCCAGTGTGGGGACCTGTGAATATGACAGAATGACATTCTCATAACTGGGTTTCATTAAATGGCATGGGAGAAGGGGTTTTGAGCATGTGATTAAGGTTCCCAATCAGTTGTCCTCGAGTTGACCAGCAGGTAACTACTAGGGGATTCTCCTGCTGCCTTATGGATCTGACAGCCAGGTTGTAACTGCTGGAGAGGGCCAAGGGGCCAAGATGGGAAGTGGCCTCTAGGAGCCAAGAGTGGCCTCAGGCTGACAGCCAGCAAGAAAGAGGGGACTGTAGCCCCTGAGCTACTGTAACTGAATTATGTCATCAACTGGAATCATCTTGGAATACTTTTGCCTTGATGGGATTGCATCCAGGCAGACACTTTGAATTCCACCTGGAGAGGCCTCAAGAGGAGAGAACCTGCGTGGCACCTAAGCTGTCCCTGAGCACCTCATGTTTGTTGCTATCCATGTTTTTGGAATTGGTTTTCCTCACTTACTGTAATTCTCCAAAGATTCATTCAAGTATTTTTGGGTAGAAGTGGTTCATTTCTTTTGATTGCCCGATAGCGTGCTATGAATACACCACAGTTCACTGAACTATTCACCCACTGGATGGCATCTTAGGATATCCCAGTTTTTCCCACGACCAATAAAGCTGCTGTGAACGTTCACGTGCAGGTTTCTGTGTGGGATAATATTTTGTTTTTCTGGGATAATTTGTTCAGAGTTCAATGTCTGGGTCACAGGGTGATTGACTCTTAGATCCCAAAAGTTTAGTTTACATGAACATCAGTTGCCTGTCTCTGAGGGACCCTCTCCCACGTTCCTACCAGCAGTGTGTGGACGTCCCTGCGACCTTCCAGCACTGGGGGTACCTGCAGGTGCTCTGGTCATTGACAGGTGGCACTCTATTGTGTTTTAATCTGCCTTTCGGCCATAGCTGTGCACAGTGGCACCTTCCCCTGTGCTAACCTGCTCTGCCACTCTGCTGTCATGTTCTCTGTCACCACTGGAAGCCGCTGCTGGTTCTGCTGCCCGTCTTCCAACCGGAGTCTCGGCTTTCACAGTTTTCGCACTGATGCTGTCAGCTTTTGTAAATGTGATTGTAAGCATTTTCTCCCAGTGTGCCGATAGGCTTCTCCTCCTCTTAGGAATTTTTTCAGAGTAAAAGTCATGAATTTTCATGCAAATAAATGGATCATTTCTTTCATGGATTGTACTTTTGGTGACAAACCTAAGAACTCTTTGCCTACCCCTAATTTTTTTTTTTAGTTCCTTTGCTTCTACACATAAATTTTTTGAATTAATGTATTTATATTTACAAAAACATTGCTATGATTTTTGACAGGATGGTGTTAAATCTGTCTGTTGATTTGAAGAGAACTGACATATTTACGATGTTGAGCATTTCAATCCATGAACATGGTTTGTCTTTCCACTCCCCTAGATCTCCTTTGATGCTTAAGTGTCTTGTACTTTTCAAAGTGCATAAGTGTGTGCATGTTTTTAGGTTTACACCTGAGAATTTCATTTTTTTGAGCAATTGCCTCAGTGTGCATGAATTCATTGCTTATTTATAGAAATACAATTAATGTTTGTATGTTTATCTTGTACCTTATTGAATTCACTAATTAGTTCTAAGAGTTTAATTTTTCTTGTTTGTTTTGGATTATTCCTTGAGATTTTCGAAATAGACAATCATGCCATTTGCAAATGGAGATAGCTTCATCTATTCCATTTTAATCTGTATTTTAATTTGTACTTTCCTCCTCCTGCCCTCCTCTGCCCTTTTGCCTTGTGGCTGTGGCCAGAAACGCAGCTCTGTGTTCACTGCGGTAGTGAGGGGGTCACTTTGTTTTGCTCATGATCTCAGGGGAAAGCACTTAGTCTTTTACCACCGACATGATGTTAGATGTAGATTTATTTTACTTATCCTTTGAGCTAATTATCCTTTATCCCTATCTTGCTGAGAGGTTTTTAATCATGAATGAGTTTCAGAGGTGTAGAAACATTTTCTGCATCAAATGACATGATCTTAGGATTTTTCTCCTTTGACTTATTGATATAGAGAATTGCATTTATATTTCAAATGTTGAATCAGCCTTCCCTGCCTGGAATAATCCCACTCAGTCAGGAGGTCTAATCCTTTTACACATTGTTGGCCTTGTTTCAATAGTATTTGACAACAAATTTTAAGTTTAAGTTGATGAACTTACAGGTTTTTAAAGACTTCATTTTTTAAAACCAAGATAATATTGTTTAGGATGAATTGGAAGTTCTTTTTCTTTGAATAGAATTGGGTGGCATTGGTGTTCATTCTTCTTTAAACAATCGGTGGGATTATCTAGTGAAAGCATCTAGATCTAAAGGGTCTTCTTTGTTTGCTTTTGGAAGATTTTAAGATTCTAGTGAATTTCCTTAATGGTTATAGTGTTGAGATCGTGGGTCTCATGTTGGATACGCTGTAGGAGTCGGTGCTTTTTGAGAAGCTGCTCTGTTCCGTCTGCTTTGCAGGTCAGTCTTGAGTGCACTGGTCAGAGTTGCTAAGTGCTGTCTGCGGGCTCTGGGCAGCCTCCTCTGCTCACCCTGCTGTGGACAGCTTGGGAGGCTTTTCCTCATCACTGCTGCTGCTAATGGTTGGAAGATCTTACTGATCTTTTCAAAGAACAAGCTCTTTATCCTAATTATTCTTAATGTTTTTGTTTCCACTTTTATTGATTTTTGCTCTTCTCTCCTTTCTTCTTTTTGTTTTTGATTTATTTTGCTCTTCTTTTAATTTCATGAGCTGGGAACATAAGTAATTGAATTCTGAGATTTTTTCCTTTTAGATCTATGCTGTGGCGCTCTCAGTTTCCCCCACAGCAGTGTCAGCATTGTGTCAAGTTTCAATATGTGCATTTTCATTTTAATTCAGTTAAGTACATTTTGTGATCTTCCTTAAGATGTAGACGAGAGAGATCTTCCTGCTTTTAAAACATTAACTTCTCGTTTGATTCCACGTGGGCAGAGAGGATGTTCCTCGTCATTTCATTTCTTTTAGATGTGCTGAGGTCAGTGGCAGAGCCCTGGACGGCCGTCTTGCTGCCTGTCCTGTGA
Organism: Urocitellus parryii; assembly: GCF_045843805.1. Lineage (NCBI taxonomy): Eukaryota > Metazoa > Chordata > Mammalia > Rodentia > Sciuridae > Urocitellus > Urocitellus parryii. The sequence goes on along the minus strand of NC_135535.1, from coordinate 209,975,709 downwards.
GCACTGAGAAGTGTGCCTGCTGTAGCTGCTGGGTGCAGTGTGCTGCAGAGTTGGACTGTATGTTGCTGGATGATGATTCCATTGAGCTCCTCTATATTCTCTCTCTCTCTCTCTCTCTCTCTGTGTGTGTGTGTTTCTATCAACTACTGAGAGAGGTGTTGAATTTTCCAGGGACAACTTTTACATCAGTGTTTTCATAGATCATCAGTTCTGTGTTTTTGGTGCGTTTATGTTTAGAATTGCTCTACCTTCTTGGTGAATTAACCATTTATCATTTATATGGTCTCTGGTAACTTTCTCTGCTCTGAACTCGTTTTTATTTGATGTTAATATAGGCAGTCCTGCTTTCCCTTGGATAATGTTTGTATAATGTGTCTTTTTCTTTCCTTACTTAAAAACGCCCTTTATTGCTATTTATGAGTATAAATGAGGGGGTACTGGATATGTTGCAATATTTTTGAAGTTGGTTTCTCATGGATAGCACATAGTTGGATGGTGTTTTTAAATCTACTTTGCCAATCTCTGTCTTTTAATTGGAATGTTTAGACCAGTTCTAGTTATTGTAATCATGGGTATCTCACAGTTTATATCTGTTATTTTATTATTGTTTTCTATGTGTTATTTCAGTGTTTCATTTATATTCTCTTTCTCTGTCTTCCTGTGGGTTATTTGACCAATTTTTAAAGAATTTCATTTGATTTTTGTACCCTGTCTCTGAGTGTATTGTTTTATGTGAGTGATGAATGTCCTGATTCCCCACAAACCCCCTTCTGCCACCCCCTGCCTAAGAAAGGGACTGGGACACCTTGTGACAGCCTGGCAGGTTGGAATTCTAGGGTTCCAGTTGACTCTGCTGGTATGGGTTGGTGGATACCAGTCCGTAGCCCTGTGTGCTGTTTGGCAAATGGTCATTTTGCTTTAAAGCTGTCAGTCTGTCTAGGCTCCGCTCTTCTGATCCTCCTCTGAGAGCGGGTAGGCTCTGCAGGGTGTGTGGTGCCCTTTGGTGTTTCCAAGTTCCCAGCTCCTTCTCCTCCATGTCTGGGATTTACAGAAACCCGGGGGCACACCTGACAGCCTTTTTGTCTGAAGCCCAGCTGATGTGCCTGCTGCACTGAGTCTTGTGTTCCTTGTGTTTTTGATCCACAAAGGGCAGGCTTCGCAGCAGCAGTGTTAGTGGGAGGATTAGGGAGGGGCGGGCGCATCAAGTATGCAGGCAACATGCTGGCTCAGAGCCAGAGCCAGGAGGGTAAGCAGGCCCCTGTGAGCAGAGGACTGGGGCTTGGGTGGGCATGGGGCAGGGTATGGTGGTTAGGCCCCCAAGAGCTCACCGTTGGGTTGTAATTGTTCATAGAGACAGAAGGGACCTAGAAGTATGTGGACAGACTCCACTGGGGACTCCGGTGACCAGAATACCTGGATACCGGGTGTAGGGAGGCCCTGTGACCACAGAGTGGGATTGGAGTGGTGCAGATACAAGCCAGGGCCTAGGAGAGTCCTCCCGGCCTCAGAGGCGCCGGCCCCGGCAGCACTGTGACTTTGGACCTCTGGCCTCGGGAGATGTGTGAATAAGTGTGGGCCTCTCGGCTGGGGCTAGCTTGCTGCAGTGGTCAGCAGGGTGGAGTGCAGGCACCTAGGACCTAGACCCTGCCAGTCCAGCCCTCCAGGTGGGTCTCTAGGAGACAGGAAGGACAGGCGCATTTTCTGTCCACTGCCTCCTGGGCTTGGTGGTGCGGCTGAGCTCATATCGTGGGCTGAGCAGTGGGGAGCTGTCAGGGTGGGCAGCAGTGGCAGAGAGGAGAGAGGAGAGAGAGAGAGAGAGAGAGAGAGAGAGAGAGAGCCAGCAGAGGGGGAGGACGAGGAGAGAGAGGAGGAGGGGAGACGGAGAGAAAGGGGACAGAGGATAACAAGAAGAACCAAACACAGCTCCAGCTGTCAAGCTGCAGGCCATGTGCTGCAGGGGGAAGCAGAGAAGTCACCCAGCATGGAGAGGGGCAGCGGAGAAGTCACCCAAACACAGAGGGGGACAGCAGAGAAGTCACCCAGCATGGAGGGGGACAGCAGAGAAGTCACCCAGCACAGAGGGGGACAGCAGAGAAGTCACCCAATCACAGAGGGGGACAGCAGAGAAGTCACCCAAACACAGAGGGGGACAGCAGAGAAGTCACCCAAACACAAGGGTGCCGAGGCTCCTGTGATTCCTGGAGAGACCAGGTGCTTATCCTCTGGCAGGTCAGGATGAGGAGAGCCGGGGAAAGCACCAAGGGCATGGGTGTTGGCCCCCAGGTCCAGCGGGTGTCCAGGTCCTGCCTCCAGTGCTGGCCGGTGCTGCCCAGCCTGGCCCACGAGTGTCTCCCGAGCCCTCTTCCTGTCCCTGTGCAGGGATCGATGGCTGCTCCCTCCTGAAAAGCAGCCCTCCTGCGTTTCTTTGGTCAGAGGGGAGGAGCATGGGGCGGAGCTTTGGGCGGAGCTTGGGCGGGGATTGGGCGGAGCTCTCACCTGCAGAGGGGAGGCTGCTCAGGCTGCCCCAGGCCTCCTTGAGCCCTGGCTCTTGGCCCATCCTGGCAGCCTCCCTGCTCCTCTGCGAGTATCCAGCTGCTTTCATGCTGTGACTGTAAGGTTAACAGAACTTAAACATCTTCCCATCTCATGAGGAAACCTTAAGACGTGGCTCCAGAACCTTCTTCCAACTCAGAGAGAGCATGAGGTGTGGAGGCGGAGACATAGCTTTGCAGCCTGGGCAGGCGCCTCCCGGCTCTCTGCCTCCAGGGCCTCTGAGGGTCCGCTGAGCTGAGCAGTGGAATAGGATCTGGGGCCCACGTTCCTGCTGAAAGTTCCCACATACCGCAGCCCCATGAGCCTGGAGGAGATGCCCCTCACCATCGGGGCTGAGAGTCCTGGGCCTGGGCTTCCCCAGCCTCTCTCTTCTCTGTGGTTGCCCCCGGCATCTCTAAGCTCGTGTCCCTGGGCCTCACCCTGTGCTCCTGACCCTGCTCTGGGCTCGGGAGGAGCTTCCTTCTCAGGTCGCAGGACCCTTGCACGTGTGGTCTCCCTGCTCCTGTGGGCCCGTCCACCTGGCTTGCGTGCAGCCCGGGCATCAGCACTCAGCCAGTGTGGGCTTCTGTGGGCTCCACGCCGGGTTCTCCCCCAGGGTCCCCGTGGCACCCCTGGCAGCCTCTGGGGCCATTGCTGAGCCTGTGAGCTGTCTCAGGTCCCCGCGGCTCTGCACTCAGGCTGGCACCTGGCACGTGGCCTGATGGGCTTGCAGAGGGGACAGGGCGCCTCACAATTCTGACCTGCTGGCCTCTGCCTAGGGTGGATTTCACAGTTCCTCCTCCTCCGGCCAACAGAATCAGTTTCGTTTTGATAACACAGTCAAGGTGAGCCCAGTGTGAGACAACCGTGTCCTCCGCATAGCGGGTCCTCCTTAAACACTGGCGAAGGAGTGGTGTCTGTGTCTGGCATTTTACTGATTTTTAAAGATTTTGCTTTGAGTTTCCTTAAAGCTGGAAGCACACTCGTGCCACCTGTCCCTTGCCATTGGTCATTTCAGTGGGCTGCTAGGGCAAGGCAGAGTGGCTTGGAGATGACAGAAAGTCACTGCACACAGTTCTGGAGGCCTGGGGACAGGATGCAGGAGCCCAGGTCCTGGGACTGCACCCTTGGCCCTCTTGGTCTCCCCCAGGCCCACCCCCTAATATCATCACTGCAGGGTGGGGTTGCTTCAGTCCACCACCACAGGTGCTTGGCACCTTTAGTTAAGTTACTAAAACAGGATGAGGAGGACAGAGCAGGCCCACCTGGCCAGGCTGCTGAGGCTGCATGTGGGTGGCCGCCGGGCCCCTTTTGCACCACTGGTGTGGACGTGTTGGACATCTGATGGGAGTGAGGTGAGATGTGCCCCAAAGCTTTGTGCTGACAAAATAGCCACAGCAGGTGGACCCCAGACCCAGCTCAGCAACCCCAGGGCCCTGGCTCAAGGGTGCGGAGCATGGTGCTGGGGCTGGAAGTTAAAGGAGTCTCATGGCAGGAAGCAGGGGCCGTTATCTGTGGGGGGTGCCCCACGCTGGTGCTGATGCTTCTGCACTGACCTTCTGGAAGGCTTGCTGGCCTTGGGAGGGGCTGCCATGGAACTGAGGGCACTGGGCATGCGCAGTGGGTGACAGGCCCCGCGTGCCCACCTGGGCTCTCCTGAGCGAGCGCTTCATTGCAAGCGGTGTTTCCTCGGCTTTGCACCTGCCTTGGCTACCCAGGAGCCGTCCTGTTTGTGACTTCGGGATTCTCGGCCTTGCAGATAGGTCTGCCTTTTCTGAAGGGACGTCAGCCCTGGGACAAGCACCTCCTCCTGCAGAGTCATGCGCAGTGGCTCCCCGTGCCCACCTGCAGGGGTGGCCCCTGTCCTTCCAAGGTGATGGCTCCCGGGCAGGGCTACGGCTTTCTCTCTGCCACCACTTGTGAGCTCCTGCTCTGCAGGGCCACAGACAGGCTTCAGAAGGGCCTTCCAGGGCAGAGGGAGGCAGTGAGGGTTGTGGCCTCCCTCTGAGAAGGGCAGGGTCCTGGCACCAGGTGAAGGCCCCGTGTCCAGCACTGCCTGTCTGCCCCGTGAGCTGCTTCCTGTGGAGACGCTGCAGCCTCCTGGAGTGGGGATTTTTTTTAAAAGAGGAAAAAGCCCCAGTGATTGGATGGGTCTGAGATGACGCCAACTACCTGTGGGTCAGGGTCAGAACTGGGAGTCTGGTCCCCCTCTGGGTCCGCGGGGCTCACACAGTTTGTAGCCTCCTCTCTGAGGGCTGCTGCTGGTCTGCTTCCCGCAGCGGGAGGAGCGGCGGGACTCGCCTTCCAGATCCTTCACCCTGCACTAATGAGCACCCACAAATTCCCGCCCTTTCGCCCTCCCCTCTCTGGGGACGTTGGCCCCTCCTTCACTGGCTCCTCCATTCACTCAGGAGAGCTGGGCACAGGGCTGCACTTGGGGCCTGAACTGGACTGAAGTGGCACCCCCTTTCTCCACAGAAAGGTCCTAACTGGGCTTCTCCAGAAATCTTCCCCATGGCTGGTTTAGGACTGTCAGCAAGCGTCTCTGCAAAAGAGTCCGATGTAGACAAACCTCCTATTTTCCTGTCGCCCTGTTTACTTGGCCACTGGCGGGGAAGATACCTGCACTCCAGGTGCTGGACATCCCTTACTAGTTTTTCACAAATATCCAGGACAGTCGTTTGTAGAAGTGTGCAAACAAGGCCTCTGGCCTTGAGCTGGGCTTCACAGAGGTGTCTACAGTTTTAAGAGAAGTCACAACTGGGCTCCATGGTAACAGCTGGCGGGGGGAGGAAAGAGGGGGGAGAGAAGCTCTCCCCTTCCCAGGTGCTGCCCTTGACGGGTGAACGTGCCCAGAACAGTGACAGAAAAAGCTGCTTTTATGTGAGATTCTGCAGACTGTGAACTTCGGAGCCCCTCCCCTTAGAGGCTGGGGATAAAACTCTGAAACTCCCTGAACTCGGGGCTCAGGGGATTGATTGATTACAGCAAAAGCTGTGCCCTCTGAACCTGGCTGCAGCCAATAAAACTGTCTCCTGCTGTCTTCGGTGCCCTGCCTCGTCTGTCCCTACAACAGGACAACATCCAGGTCCTGCTCTAGTGTGGACAGGGACACCAGCAGGCCACCGGCCCTGGTGTGTGAGGGCAGACACACCAGTGAGCAGCCCCCAGGCGCTCGGGGCAGTTTCGCCCAAGGACAGGGGGGGTCACACAGAAGCCCATGGACAGAAGCCAACAGTTTGGAGCTGCCACTGAGTCTTTGGCGTGGGAGCCCCCCTGGGAGTCTTGGGGGCCCAGGAGGCCTCATCTTTGAATCAGGCTCAGCAAGCCACAGGACAGAGCCAGGAGGGAGCTGCTGTCCTGGGTCCTGAGGCTGCTTCCAGAGAATTGGCCGGTGAAGGACCCCCTGCCCCGTGCAGCAGCTCTCTGGGGGAGCAGAGGAAGCTGCGGACCCCCTTGGGGCGGCCCCTCGGGGCCCAGTGAGCTTCTGAGCATGTCCTCTGAATGAGCTGCGTGCTCCCTGAGCATCCCGTCAGAGCAGATGGAGCAGCGTCCCGGTGGCTGTGCTCCTAGTGATGGACCCCGCCTCCTGAGGGAGGTGTTGGTGTGAGCTTGGGAGCTGTGCGCTTCCTTTCTGTCACCTCCTTTCCTTTGTGGCAGTTGGTTCCCAGGGTGAAAGGGCTGAGACCCTCCCCTCCCCGCCCTGTGCGTGCGTCACTCCTGGGTGTTGCTGCTTCCTTTTGGCTCCTCTGTCCTCCCTGGAGGCTGCCTCCGCAGAGAGGCTTTTCAAAGGAGCTTCCGAGATCCGGGTTAGAGAAGCGAGGCAGCGGAGCCCATAGCACAGCCAGGGACAGCGAGCGAGCGATGGACCTTGTTCTAAAGCTGGGGTTTGAATGAGGCTCAGTTTGAAGGGCATCGCGAGCAACGTCGTAACTCTAAATTAGCGCTAAAGGGGGAGCGGGCTGGGAGATGGATGCGCCTGCTGCTTAAGTAAACTGCACTGATTGGCCCAGCCGAGAAGAATAGAGGTTTTATCTCCTCCTTACAGCAAACAGCCCATTAATAGAGGAGCGTTTACTGTCACTTCCTGAGGAATAAAGACATTAAAGATGTTTGATACTTAAAATTATGTTTATGTTGTCTGTGCAAATGTGATAAGTGCACCCATAAAGGCAGCAGAGAGCTCGCCTTCTGCTAAGTTGCAAATTCCGAGCTTTGTCTGGAAGGAGCCCCGACAGGCTGGGATGTGTCCCCTGGGAGGCGGCCCCAGCCAGCCAGGCCAGCAGCCTGCATCCTTGGTCAGAGCACCAGGGACCCATCCCCGCAGCAGCCTTCTGCGTCTTGTCCGTCTTATCCGGGAGGGCCCTCGGTCTCCGGCTGGCTCTGCCTCTTAGCAGAGGGGTCCTGGTCCCCAACAGGCAAGGAGCCCCAGCCTCCACTCCCGGCTGCCAGCTCAATTGCTGGGTCTAATTTGGTAACAGGTGACTGCAGATTGGTGTCAGGCAGCTAGGAGCAGGAGATTCCTGCGCTGGCTGGAGAAAGCCTGCGCAGCCCCTTTGCCATTTATATGCAGATTTTCTGATGCAAATGAGACAGAGGGAGAAGGGACCTTGGAGTGCTCTTCTTTTGTCTCCTTGAAGTCTTAAGTGATCAAAATGCAAATGGCTATAAACAAGGATGTAAGAGCAAGCGTTCAGACTCTTTGCCTGGTCTCTGCTGGCTGCTTCTGGGCACCACCAGGCACCAGCAAAAGGTTGGGGCCTGGGGAGGCTGGGAGAGCCAGAGCTGCCTGGGCCGGTGGTTGAAGGGGCCCCCACAGGCTCCAGGACCCTCATCACACCTCCATGGCTCATTCCTCTGCTCATTCATCCACTCACTCATGAGTTCTGGCTGTGCTGCTTTGAAGTGATGAGGATGATGTGGGAAGGTTCCCTGCCTGGACTGCAGCCGTGGGTGGGAGGCCACGGAGCCAGTCAGGAGACTAGAGCCACTCGGCCTGGGCTGGGGGCCCTCTGAGCACTTGGGAGGAGCCCTGGGGTCCAGATCGTGGTGAGTCACGCTTCACAGAACACCACTTGGTCTGGTGATGACGGTGACCTTCTCCCGCTTCCCACGCTCCTCTTGGAGGTCCTGGAAGGGGTCTGTGGACCCTGACATTCCCCAAGACTGGGCAGCCCCTCTTCTCAGAGACGCTGCCCTGTGGTCCCGGCCAGGGCACAGGCTGCTCTGTGGCTCTGAGGGTGCAGGAGACCTGGGGACCCTGGGGTCCCCATGGGAGGTGGGCTGAGGCCTGGCTGGGGCAGGTGAGGAGCTGGCCCCTGGTGCTGGGGCGTGGCGAAAGGCCTGAGCAACCTCATTCTACCTGGGACCTCGTTTTGCTCTGAAACTCAACCTCTGACCTACTGCAGGCCTGAGGTCAGGGAAATACCACAGAAAAGCTCTGTGGAAAGTTCCAAATGGTGGTCACCCCAGAGAGGCCAAGGTATGGAACATCTGAAACTCCAGATGGCCCCCACCTAGGTGTGGTGACCGGTCTCTAAACTAGAAGCCCTGCAGCTTGGCACGTACCCCACTTGCGACATCCTTAGGTTTAAACCAATCAATTTTAAGTGCATCGACCCCTTGAACTAACCAATAATTCTTTCCAGATTCTTTCCCGCCACTTGATGCGCTCATCATGTTTTAGAGTTGTGGTTTGATTTTCCCGAGGTGTGGGATGATTTGCTAAGAGATGCTCCCATGTAGGTGGAGGTCCCTGCCTTCTCCAAACTGCTGCAAGCCCTGGGCTCGGGGCCTCTCAGCGTCACCAGATGCGGTGTGTGCGCCGAGGACCGAGCTAGCTCGCAATCAACACCTCGTTGCTGCTTAAATCGATCTTGGTCTCTGGTGGTCTTTTGGGGGTCCCGAATTCGAGCATGACAGTGGCTCCCAGGCACGTCTGGCGCCCCCTGCTGCCCTCGCCTCTCTACCTCCCAGTCAGGGCTGCGGTGGCTGGCAGGTGAGCGCTCAGGAGCTGAGGCACCTGGCTGGCCCAGCACTCCGCCGACGCGCACTGACAGATGGAGGGTGCTGCCTGGGCGTGCCAGGAGGAGGCAGAGCCCTGGGGTCCAGGCCCCTCGTCCTGCGCTCAGTGTCCTCCGCCCTCAGAACTCTCCGGGAAGGTGAGGCCCAGGGCAGGCCACCCGTGGCCAGCCCACGGAAACCCACCACTCCGCCTGCCAGGGACCAGGGGACCTGAGACAGCCTTGTAGGGCCTCTAGGGTGTGCCTTGGTCTGTGCCTGGAATCAGTCCTCCCAGGGGGGCAATATTTAAGTGATAATCCTAAATTCACCGTGACAAGTAGTAAAGCTAATTGAGGGTAATCAGGAAGCCCTTTATTAGCCACAGAGACATCTCGGTAACTTCTGAGATAGGAAAATAATGAAGGATTGATATTCCTAGTGGACAAAACTCAATGTGACTGCATAAATCAACAGAGACTCGCCAGCAAGTGGAACGTCGTACCTTGTGAGGTGCATTAATCTAAGTGTCAATAGGCAAAAGCAATTATAAATGGAGACCCAGGACCTTCCCACAGGGGTGTGGGCAACACGGGCCTCAGGGGAAGCCCCGGTGCAGGGTCCAGCTTCCTGGCCCTGCAGCCCCACTGGAGGCCCAGCCAGTGGCTGCCTGCCCGGCCTTGCAAGTGGGTTGGTCGACTGAGGGCCCAGCCGTCGCCGTCACTGTCCCTAGTAGGCAGAGCAGCGGGGAGCAAAACCCCAGGAGTTCTGAGTGAATGACTGATGATCAGTGTTCACTTAGAGTTTCATTTTTGTGTGACACAATATCAAGTGCGATTATTCGAGCTCTGGGTGACGTGACATGTTGTGACCCAAAGCTCAGTCCTTGGCCCTGGAGCCCACCCAATAATAGCAAAGGAGACTGGGGACTCCTGTCCCAGAGGCTGTGACTCGGCCTCAGGGGCAGAGGACTTTTGGAGAGGCTCGCCAGGCTGCGTTCCAGCTGTGCCTGAGGGGCCCTGACTCACTGGTGGAGTGGGGAGAGAGCCCTCTCCTGGAGTCCACTCCTATGGTGGGTGTGCTGAAGGACAGGACTCCATTCCTTTAGAGGGCCTGGGCGTGCTGGGTGGCGGCCTGCCACGGGGCGAGCCAGACCACACCGACACTGGGACAGACATGAGCTGCCCTGCGGGGCTCAACCTGGGGAGCGGGGTCCCCACAGCCTGCAGAGCCACGATGTGAGGATGAGGCCACGGCTGTGAGCCGTGGACGTGGTGAGAGGCTGACCCTGCAGCGTCGTAGTGACTGCTGGACAGTGCACATGTCTTTCCTGCACCTGTCAGGACAGTGGCTCACGCCTGTGTGAAATGATGGAACAAGAGTGGAAAGAGTGCTTCTGTTTGGGGTGACTCCCGAGGCGATTCTCTGCCTTTTGCCTTTCTGGTTTGTGAACAAGACTCGCACACAGAGTTTTCAACCTGACACCTAGTGAGGCAGCGTCTGCTGCTCTGCTGCTCCCAGTCTCTGGAACCCTAACGTCAAATTTAAAGCCTCCAGAGGAGGAACTTTCCAGAACAGGCTCTAGGTACGGCAGTGGCCCACCTTCCCCCCACAATGTGGTGTGAGGAAGTAACTGACAAATGCTCACTGAAGTATCAGCCCCCAGCCTCCACTCCCTGAGTACAGCGTTCAGAAGTCGTCAGCCGACAGAGCCTTACATAAGGTCCACGTGTCACATTGGCTCTTCACCATCCCAACACGGCCTGGAGGCCATTGCCGATGGACGCCATAATGAGCCAGAGTAAAGCGCATTTCTGCCCCAGGGATGGCGGCCACTCTCCCTTGCTTGCTTGTTGGCTCTTCTCACTGGGGAGGGACTGGGCAGCAGTGGTGCACAGGGGTGTGGAGTCCCACATGTCCAGGGAGGTCCAGGTGGGCACTGGGCGGAGCTGAGATCGGTGACCTGGTGAAGGCTTCGCAGCCTCATTTGCAAACCTCTCGAGCGCCTAGGCCACGGGGCGCGCCTGGAGTTGCTGTTCTCCTGAATTTAACCCAGCAAACATGGTTTTAAAGTTAATAAGTGGCAATGGAAAATTAAATATTGTCTGTATTTTCATTTCTGGGCAAATTCCATGGTTTTGTTTGTTCTGTTTTTGAGAACATATTTTTTCCTCCGGGAAACAACACATCCAGAAATTTCCCACTCTTGTCTCTGCCAGTACAGAAGTCTTTGTGATGTAAACAGCTGTGGACCTTTATGGAAATCTAGGAAGACATGCGGATTCCCTTGTCCAGCCGGGACTAGGTTTTGAGAGTCCTCTCAGCAAGCCTACAGGGCTGTGTTCCCTCCAGCTCCCGTTGGCGGGGGTCTGGAGCCCCCCAGGGATCCAGGGGTCTCTTCAGTGTGCCCCAGGCAGGGGTGTACATTTGAACTGCTAATAGAGTACTTTAAAACGTGACAATTCAGCCCATTCCAGCTTGACCCCAACAGGCCCCCAGCAGCTTCTCGGGCAGAGCAGGCTGGTTTGGGGAAATCAGAGGATCAGGTGTGTGTTGCCCAGGCTTAACCTGGTGGCCTTCTCTCCACCTGCCGGGGACAGAAAACGCAGAGTGACGGGTGGTGCACGGCAGCTCTGGGGAGCGGTGTGCGTAGGGCCAGTTCACTTACACAGCTGTGTATTTCTAACTAACTCCTGTAGAGCTGATGCCGCCTGATCCAGGCGTGCAAGGACACCACTAAGGCACCTGTTCGTTTTGTTATTTAAGTTCCAGCAAAACTATTTTCTCTGTGCAGAGTGCTGCGTTCAGATCCAGTTGTGTTCACTGATGGTGGTCTTGGCCTCGGGTTGGGTCAGGGCTCAATGCCTCCTGCCCTTCGGCTGCCTTTGTTCTGGGCTCTCTGGGCTCCAGGAAGTGGCCGTTGATGGAAGGGCCATCTGTGAGCAGTCATCAGAGAGGTCTCACATGGACTGTGGCGTGCAGAGGGATTATCACAGTCCCGGGAACCGGCTGGCCACTGCCTGGGTCACTGACTGGCTCACAGAGACTGCACCAAGCTCAGGTCCCAGTCAGTGTCTGTAGGACGTGCACAGTCCAGCCCGCGAGTACCTCCGTAGCCACCAATAATGAGGTCCTGTATGCAGACTGCTCAAAGGGCTGCTGCCACGAGCTCCCAGGTTGGGCAGAGCAGGCTGAGAGGTTGGGTGCCTTCCGGGCTGAGTGGGCAGGAGGGACCACCTCACTGATAGGGAGGAGACCCGTGCCCCCCCACATCCCCAGAGGGAGGAGACCGTGCCCCCACATCCCCAGAGGGAGGAGACCCTGCCCCCACATCCCCAGAGGGAGAAGACCGTGCCCCCCACATCCCCAGAGGGAGGAGACCATGCCCCCCACATCCCCAGAGGGAGGAGACACGTGCCCCCCACAACCCCAGAGGGAGGAGACCGTGCCCCCACATCCCCAGAGGGAGGAGACCGTGCCCCACATCCCCAGAGGGAGGAGACCGTGCCCCCACATCCCCAGAGGGAGGAGACCGTGCCCCCACATCCCCAGAGGGAGGAGACCGTGCCCCCCACATCCCCAGAGGGAGGAGACCGTTCCCCCCCACATCCCCAGAGGGAGGAGACCGTGCCCCCCACATCCCCAGAGGGAGGAGACCGTGCCCCCCACATCCCCAGAGGGAGGAGACCGTGCCCCCCACATCCCCAGAGGGAGGAGACTGTGCCCCACATCCCCAGAGGGAGGAGACCGTGCCCCCACATCCCCAGAGGGAGGAGACCGTGCCCCCACATCCCCAGAGGGAGGAGACCGTGCCCCCGCATCCCCAGAGGGAGGAGACCGTGCCCCCCACATCCCCAGAGGGAGGAGACCCTGCCCCCACATCCCCAGAGGGAGGAGACCGTGCCCCCACATCCCCAGAGGGAGGAGACCCTGCCCCCACATCCCCAGAGGGAGGAGACCGTGCCCCCCACAACCCCAGAGGGAGGAGACCCTGCCCCCCCACATCCCCACAGGGAGGAGACCCGTGCCCCCACATCCCCAGAGGGAGGAGACCCTGCCCCCACATCCCCAGAGGGAGGAGACCGTGCCCCCACATTCCCAGAGGGAGGAGACCGTGCCCCCACATCCCCAGAGGGAGGAGACCGTGCCCCCCCACATCCCCACAGGGAGGAGACCCGTGCCCCCACATCCCCAGAGGAAGGAGACCATGCCCCCACATCCCCAGAGGGAGGAGACCGTGCCCCCACATCCCCAGAGGGAGGAGACCGTGCCCCCACATCCCCACAGGGAGGAGACCGTGCCCCCACATCCCCAGAGGGAGGAGACCGTGCCCCCGCATCCCCAGAGGGAGGAGACCGTGCCCCCGCATCCCCAGAGGGAGGAGACCGTGCCCCCGCATCCCCAGAGGGAGGAGACCGTGCCCCCGCATCCCCAGAGGGAGGAGACCGTGCCCCCGCATCCCCAGAGGGAGGAGACCCGTGCCCCCGCATCCCCAGAGGGAGGAGACCGTGCCCCCGCATCCCCAGAGGGAGGAGACCGTGCCCCCACATCCCCAGAGGGAGGAGACCGTGCCCCCCCACCCACGGAGGGAGGAGACCGTGCCCCCCCACATCCCCAGAGGAAGGAGACCGTGCCCCCCCACCCATGGAGGGAGGAGACCGTGCCCCCACATCCCCACAGGGAGGAGACCGTGCCCCCACACATCCCCAGAGGGAGGAGACCAGTGCCCCCCACATCCCCACAGGGAGGAGACCGTGCCCCCACACATCCCCAGAGGGAGGAGACCGTGCCCCCACATCCCCAGAGGGAGGAGACCAGTGCCCCCCACATCCCCACAGGGAGGAGACCGTGCCCCCACACATCCCCAGAGGGAGGAGACCGTGCCCCCACACATCCCCAGAGGGAGGAGACCGTGCCCCCACACATCCCCAGAGGGAGGAGACCGTGCCCCCCACATCCCCAGAGGAAGGAGACCGTGCCCCCCACATCCCCAGAGGGAGGAGACCGTGTACCCACATCCCCAGAGGGAGGAGACCGTGCCCCCCACAACCCCAGAGCGAGGAGACCGTGCCCCCCACATCCCCTGAGGGAGGAGACCGTGCCCCACATTCCCAGAGGGAGGAGACCGTGCCCCCACATCCCCAGAGGGAGGAGACCGTGCCCCCACATCCCCAGAGGGAGGAGACCGTGTCCCCCACACCCCAGGGTGGAGATGCTCTGCTTGGTTCCGCACTTCAGTCCAGGCAGAGGGTGAGGCGCCCCCACCTCCAGTGTTTGGGTCCTGGAGCTGCCAGAGTCCATGAGGACGCGGGGGTGGGGGAGGCGAGGGTGACTCAGCCCACCGAGGACACAGAGGGCCTGGCCCTAGGGCCGCCTGTAGTGCCTCTGCCCCAGCTGCGTCCTGTGCCCCTGCGGCCTGCTGTCCTCCTCTCCACAGCGCCCTGAGCTCTGCTTGCTCTTCTCCTTCACGCAGCTGAGGTCATTCTCTAAACAGCTGACGTTTCCAAAACCAGGAATCTTCTCCAAGGAAAACAGATTTCTTCAGCATAAACCCATTAAAAATTCTGATTTGTGCTCTTACTGCAGAAGGCTTCCTGGGGTCTGAGATAGAAACTTGGGGGAAGGGTTTGGGGCAGTGGAGACATGCAGGGACCTGTCCACTGGGGGCTGGCTGAGTTGGTGGGGCCTGGTGTTGGCTTCCTTTCCAGGAACCTGAGCGATGCTCATGTCAGGACTCCGGGTTGGTGCTGGCCACCCGCCTTGGTGTGGAATGAGGTTCTCGAGTCTCCTTTCTCGAAGTGGTACCTGCCGAAGTCTATGTTGACACCCTGCTGCCTTTACCTACCTACCTACTCACTTTCTGTTATAAAAGAGGACTTACAAGATGGCTCATGGAGCAGAGGGTGAACAGCCCCACCAAGCGGGCTGCAGAGCCTGAGGATCCTGGAGTGCTCAGTCCAAGAAGCGAGAGCCTCAGAACCCGGGGGAGAGCGATGCAGCCCCAGGGGTGCAGGTGAGAGCGCAGGAGCTGGACCTGGTGCCCTCAGGTAATTGGGGACTGGAGCTCACATCTGCCAGCCATCTGCCTTCATGAAATATGAGCTTCCTGCCGTGAACGTGTTGTCCAAATAAACTAATTAAACACGGACAGACTTCACGGCTGCCACAGGAGAAAGGGTTCTGCTCTCATGGTCTCCCTCCAGCTCACCACCGACGGCTCTCTCCTCCAGGCCGGAGGTGGGGCCAGCACCCTGGCAGGGTGACGGGCCAGGGTGAGTTCTGGGCCTGCACATGGTGCCTCAGCACTGCACAGGGGAGGGAAACGGTGTCCCCTTGCTGAAACCAGGGCTGCAGAGGGGACACAGGCCTGGGAAGTGACTCTCCCCTGTCTTCTCTTGCTGCAAGGAACCTCTGGTCACTGGGAGGACATGGCCATTGTGCACAGTAGCAAGGCCTTCTCCTGCAGTGAAAGCCACCGTGTGAGGGTACAGCAGCTCCTGAGAACACGGCTTCAATACTGACATCTACTAAAATGTCACTACCTGTTTACAAAAACCAAGACGTCTTCCACAGGCTGGTTCAAGAGAGACCCCGAGATTCACTGTTACCTGAGGAGCCCCGTGAACACCACAGGGGCCTTTCTCCCCAGGAGACCCTCCCTCTGCCCAGGAGCCTGGACTGGACAGCTGCAGCCCCCCTGCCCGTGCTTATTCCCTGGAGATCCCCCTCTCAATGCCAATGGCACCTGGCTTGGGGGGAGCTGAGCAATTCCATGTCGTCATGTGTCTGATGCTGTTGGTCTGGAAGACTGCTGCAGGGTCTCCTGTGGACCCTGTGATGGTGGCATGAGGAGCCCAGGTGGCAGGGATACCTGGCTGTGTCTTCTGGGGCCAATGACAGATTCTAGGAACTGAGCCTGGCTTTGGTCAACAGGCAGACTGGCCCCACACCTGAGGAAACGGGGTCTGCCAACGGGCTGGGTGCAGCTGAGAGACCTGGCAGGGAGTGCTGAGCTGGGCGCGGGTTCCTGACCCACAAAGGCTGGGTCCCACATGTGTCTTGCCATGTCCCTGTAACTCACCACGGGGCCCAGGAAGCCAACACACCACCTAGAAGGTTGATAAGGTGGGCTTGATGCCTTCCCACCAGCAGGTGGGGGGGGCCTGTGCAGTGCAGGGTGGCTGGGCCCTGTGGGCACCACCTCCCAGGTCAGGGAAGGCCACCCCTCCTCTTCCAGGGCTCAGAGCCTGCACTGAGGCATCCAGTGAGCAGACACCTGCCTGCAGCTCTAGCCTCTCAGCTCACCTGGTTCTGCTGTGCAGCGTGGAGAGGTGAGAGGGACACTGTCACTGAGGACAGCCGAGCCCTGGTAGGCTCTGCAGCCCCGCCCAGCCCACCGCCCGCTGCAGGCCCCCTGGTCTGGGACAGGACTGCAGCCTTCCTTACCTGGCCGTCCCCTGGCCTCCAGGCAGGACGTCTCCTGGCCTCCAGGCTGTCCTGCCGCGGCCTTGCCGCCAGGCTCCAGGGGTCTTGGGCAGGCGAATACGGAATCAGACCCTCCTCCTCCCTGAGGCCGAGAGTCCCGAGAACCTCGAGTGGACATTGGTTCCCTGCGTCTCCTGGAGACGGCTGCCACCCGGCCTCCCCTCCAGCCCCTCCTGGGGCTGAACTCTGAGGAGCCCACAATGTGCTGCCCTGGAGGAGAGCCAGGGCTAGGGCTGGACATCCACCAGTGACGGGGACTGACCAGGAGAAGCTCCAGCTGAAGAAAGAACAGGCCGGACTTGGCCCGGGCCCTTGCCTGGGCAGCCATGGAGGTGCCAGGAGTGTGGACGCGGCTATCATCGGCTGGCTTTCTGGGGAGAGGGACAGGGTCAGTGTGCAAACACTGGCTTGTGTGGTCACGGCCAGAGTCACAGAAACCGGCCCTTGTCGAAGCCACTTGCTAAGCAGCTCCTGCTGTCCGTCAGAGGGGCGAAGGCCCGGGGTTGGCCAACGTCCCTGTCAGGGGAACCACTTTCAGTCACTCCTTCTAGGCAGACCAGGTACCCCACCCAAAGGACCCGCCATGATTAAGCTTCTCTCGTCAGATCAGCAGAGTCTTGTGACTGAGCCTCCTCTTACAGGTGCCAGGTCCCCACACCAGAGGCGTGAGAGTGAGTCGGCAAGTCAGTCTGCGATCCCAGTCAGTCTGTGGTAGTCAGTCTGTCATCCCAGTCAGTCTGTGGTAGTCAGTCTGTCATCCCAGTCAGTCTGCGGTAGTCAGTCTGTGGTAGTCAGTCTGTCATCCCAGTCAGTCTGTGGTCGTCAGTCTGTCATCCCAGTCAGTCTGCGATCCCAGTCAGTCTGTGGTAGTCAGTCTGCGATCCCAGTCAGTCTGTGGTAGTCAGTCTGTGGTAGTCAGTCTGTCATCCCAGTCAGTCTGTGGTAGTCAGTCTGCGATCCCAGTCAGTCTGTGGTAGTCAGTCTGCGATCCCAGTCAGTCTGTGGTAGTCAGTCTGTCATCCCAGTCAGTCTGTGGTAGTCAGTCTGTCATCCCAGTCAGTCTGCGGTAGTCAGTCTGTCATCCCAGTCAGTCTGCGGTAGTCAGTCTGTCATCCCAGTCAGTCTGCGGTAGTCAGTCTGTCATCCCAGTCAGTCTGCGGTAGTCAGTCTGTCATCCCAGTCAGTCTGCGGTAGTCAGTCTGTCATCCCAGTCAGTCTGCGGTAGTCAGTCTGTCATCCCAGTCAGTCTGCGGTAGTCAGTCTGTCATCCCAGTCAGTCTGCGGTAGTCAGTCTGTCATCCCAGTCAGTCTGCGGTAGTCAGTCTGTCATCCCAGTCAGTCTGCGATCCCAGTCAGTCTGTGGTAGTCAGTCTGTGGTAGTCAGTCTGTCATCCCAGTCAGTCTGTGGTAGTCAGAATGCGATCCCAGTCAGTCTGTGGTAGTCAGTCTGCGATCCCAGTCAGTCTGTGGTAGTCAGTCTGTCATCCCAGTCAGTCTGTGGTAGTCAGTCTGCAATCCCAGTCAGTCTGTGGTAGTCAGTCTGTGGTAGTCAGTCTGTCATCCCAGTCAGTCTGTGGTAGTCAGTCTGCAATCCCAGTCAGTCTGTGGTAGTCAGTCTGTGGTAGTCAGTCTGTCATCCCAGTCAGTCTGCGGTAGTCAGTCTGTCATCCCAGTCAGTCTGCGGTAGTCAGTCTGTCATCCCAGTCAGTCTGCGGTAGTCAGTCTGTCATCCCAGTCAGTCTGCGGTAGTCAGTCTGTCATCCCAGTCAGTCTGCGATCCCAGTCAGTCTGTGGTAGTCAGTCTGTGGTAGTCAGTCTGTCATCCCAGTCAGTCTGTGGTAGTCAGTCTGCGATCCCAGTCAGTCTGTGGTAGTCAGTCTGCGATCCCAGTCAGTCTGTGGTAGTCAGTCTGTCATCCCAGTCAGTCTGTGGTAGTCAGTCTGCAATCCCAGTCAGTCTGTGGTAGTCAGTCTGTGGTAGTCAGTCTGTCATCCCAGTCAGTCTGTGGTAGTCAGTCTGTCATCCCAGTCAGTCTGTGGTAGTTAGTCTGTGGTAGTTAGTCTCTAATCACAGTCTGTGGTAGTTAGTCTGTGGTAGTCAGTCTGCCATCCCAGTCAGTCTGTGGTAGTTAGTCTGTGGTAGTTAGTCTGCGGTCCCAGTCAGTCTGTGGTAGTTAGTCTGTGGTAGTTAGTCTGTCATCCCAGTCAGTCTGTGGTAGTTAGTCGGTAAGTCAGTCTGCGATCCCAGTCAGTCTGTGGTAGTTAGTCTGTCATCTCAGTCTGTGGTAGTTAGTTGGTAAGTCAGTCTTCGATCCCAGTCAGTCTGTGGTAGTTAGTCGGTAAGTTAGTCGGTAAGTCAGTCTGTGGTAGTTAGTCTGTGGCAGTTAGTCGGTAAGTTAGTCTGCGGTCACAGTCAGTCTGTGGTAGTTAGTCTGTGGTAGTTAGTCGGTAAGTCAGTCTGCGATTCCATTTAGTCTGTGGTAGTTAGTTGGTAAGTTAGTTGGTAAGTCAGCTTGCGATTCCAGTTAGTCTGTGGTAGTTAGTCAGTGAGTTAGTCTGTGATCCCAGTCAGTCTGTGGTAGTTAGTCTGTCATCTCAGTCTGTGGTAGTTAGTCAGTAAGTCAGTCTGCGATCCCAGTCAGTCTGTGGTAGTCAGTCTGTGGTAGTCAATCTGTGGTAGTTAGTCTCTAATCACAGTCTGTGGTAGTTAGTCTGTGGTAGTTAGTCTGTAAGTCAGTCTGTGATCCTAGTTAGTCTGTGGTAGTTAGTCTCTAATCATAGTTAGTCTGTGGTAGTTAGTCAGTAAGTTAGTCTGTGATCACAGTCTGTGGTAGTTAGTCTGTGGTAATTAGTCTGTGATCCCAGTCAGTCTGTGGTAGTTAGTCTGTGGTAGTTAGTTTTTAGTCACAGTTAGTCTGTGATAGTTAATCTGTGGTAGTTAGTCTCTAATCACAGTTAGTCTGTGAAAGAGTTAGTCTGTGGTAGTTAGTCTGTAAGTTAGTCTATGACCCCAGTTAGTCTGTGGTAGTCTGTAAGTTAGTCTGTAATCACAGTTAGTCTGTGGTAGTTAGTCTGTAATCACAGTTAGTCTGTGGTAGTTAGTCTGTAAGTTAGTCTGTAATCACAGTCTGTGATAGAGTCAGTCTGTAAGTTAGTCTGTGGTAGTTAGTCTGTGGTAGTTAGTCTCTAATCACAGTCAGTCTGTGGTAGATTTGGTCTGTAGGCTTGTTGTCAAAACGGTACTCTCTCTGTGTTCTTGGTGAAGACTTACAAGACCTGTGTCTGCCCTAAAAAGCACTTTCTGGGAACTCAAAGAAAAAAAGGATTCTCTGTGAACCTGCAAGCCCCTCTTCCCACTGGTATAAAACTCTTTGTTGAGGGAGTTCTGGGCCCGAGCCCCTCTGGAGGCAGCAGTCAGTAAACCTGCTTCCTGAAAGTTCCTGGGGTGTCCGGCTCCTCTGTCCATCACTCCCAGCATGGTCCCCCAGGACAGTCTTCGGTCCCTGGGCATGCCAGGCTCCTGTGCTAGAGGATGAGCCCTGGAGAGCCGAAGGAGGCCTCCACCTGGGAAGGGCCGCCCTCTCCCCCATGCCCAGCCTCCCTCCCCTGCGGCCTCTGTGGCTGGAGAGTTGAGGCTCCTGCATGGCAGCTGCAAGGTGCTGCCCACCGAGTCTTGTCGACAGGCCCCTCGACTGTCCTCACGCTGCTCACGTCAGACAAAGCTGCTCCAGGGAGCCCCTCCCCAGCAGGCTGCCGAGGAGGGGACGCCGAGGGTGCCTGCATGGCCTCTGAAGACGCAGCCAGGGTGTGGTCTCACTCTCTGGCCTGCTGTGAGGCTGGTGGCGTTGTCCCTCTGCTCTCACGCTGCACGGTCACCCAGCTTCCTTTGGATGGAGTAGCACAGTGCCTGTCCCCACCTGTAACACTGGTGCCTGGTCTGTCCTCCTGTGGGCCACCCGCGGCTGATCCTCTCTGTGAGGCCCACCTGGCACCTCTTCTTCCCACTGGGCACCTGGGCATGGAGGCTGCAGGGTTTGAGGGAGCGTTGCTGTGGGTCCCACTTGTGCCGCGCCCCCCACCCCCGTTCCCTCTCTCCTTCTTCCAGATCTAGCGCCTGCTGTGACTTCATCTCATTCCCCAGCTGACGCCCAGCTCTGGCTCCGTGTCCTGCTGCTCCTGTGGCTGTTGAGGGTTTGTGTGTCCAGCGACTCAGACCGACTGACACGCACGGACCTCCACGGGGGGCCTCTACCCCCTTGGCCTCGTGTCCACGTGGGATGTTTCTGCATATCATGAGCCCCCCACACCTACTGTTGTGCTTTTGTCCCCTCTTCCTCAGGGCCACCGCCTTCCAGTGACAGGTGTCCTGAAAGAGTCAAGCCACATGTGTCAGTGACGGGGGAGGAAGGCCAGGTGTGGGCCAGCCACTCCACTCCATCTGAGGCAGAAGCAGCCTCCCCAGCCACAGCCTGGCACCGGAGAGCACCCAAGTGTCGGGACACCCGTCGGCTGGGTGTCACACGGACTCATCTGGGAGTGTTAGTGGCTGGACTTGAACTTGGGCCCAAGCTAAAGGTTCACTCATGTGTCCTGTGCTGCTAGGTGTGACCAAGAGGAAATAAAGTGGCATCAGGAGAAAAACTTGTGCCAGAGCTTTCTCCGACGTTCTGCTGAGAAGACTCCACGCTGGAAGCAGCTCGAAGTTCACCAACAGGCGGAGGCAAACAATGTCGCCTTCCCACTCAGGGAACGGAGCTCGGGGACGGGAGAATGAGCTGTTGGCACCAGGCCACAGCGTGGGTCAACTCAAAGTCATACTGAATGGGAGAAGCCAGTCCAAAAACACGGCCCATCAGGGCTCTGTGAGGAGAAAACGCGTAGTAAAACGAAAAGTGGTCTGTGGTGACGGAGCAGGTCACCTGAGGAGGTGGCTGGGGTGAGGAAGGACACTCGGTTCCAGGCAGGACGGAGCTTGCTCATGCCTCTTCTGTGGTCAAGAATGGGTGCACGCTCATTCCAAGTCTTGTCAAACTGAACCAGGAGCATGGGCCATGTGTGGGAGGCAGGGGTCCTCAGGGGACACTCATCTGTGGGAGCCACTTGTCAGGTGTTGAAAATGTCAACGCATGGCCCCTTCCTTCTGACAACCCTCCACTGAAGCCGTCCCCTGACCCCAGGAGTGAACCGACAGGCTGCCGCTGCCTCCATCACGGGCCGGAGAGGGAGAGAGGCGTGTCCGTGAGTGGCGGCTCCAGGGGGGAGCCTGCCAGGGACGGTGACCAGCTGCGACACAGCCCCCACCTCTCAGTGCCTGGCGACCGACTGTGTGCAAGCCACCCTCGCGCTGCAGGTCACCCTGCAGGGAAACAGGAGGACTGGCGGACAGCTGAGGGAGAAATTGCTGCCTGTGATTCATGGTTTTAATTAAGAGCTGTTTAAGCTTTAATTAAAAAGGTACATGAGCGTTCAGTATTTAAGAAAGATGCCTTTGTGTTTGGGTCAATTGAATAGCATAAAGTACAATGAGATACATATTTCTAGTCAGAAGCTTCACGCAGGAAAGCCGAGTACATAATCAAGGGGTAAACTGAACTGATTTGGGCACGAGGGCTCTCCAGAGGGAAGGGACGTCTCGTCCTTTATGGCCATCTAGCTGGGTATCGATTCCACGTGCAGGTGAGGCCGCTTTCCTGGATGAGCCCAGCCCGAGAGTGGACAAGCGCCTGAGGATGCTGCCTGGCTTCCGGGGAGCGCGGCTGTCGTCCCGTCCCGGGGCCCAGAGCGCGTCCTCGCTGTCTGCCAGGTCAGTCCTACCCAGTAACCCGTGACCGTGCTACGCGGAGGAGCAGGGCTGTGGGGCCCGGGAGGAGCACAGAAGCCTGACCCTGGTCGTGGTGACCTTGGCAGAGGTTGCCTCTCTGGGCATCGGGGCCCGCAGGTTTGCTGCAAGGGGGGTGGACAGTGCCCATGTGTCGGAGGGCAGGCCGGCAGCAGCACCTCAGAGGGCCAGCCCTCTGGACCTGGGGGTTACACAACCACATGTGACCAACCCTGCTGTGGGGCTTCCTCAGCTGGGCCCATGCTCAGTGTCCTTTCAAGGCCACCTCTCAGTGTAGGCTGGGAGGTCTTGGCTCCCTGGACAGCCCTGGAGTCCCATCCCTGGGCTCCTGTTAGTGGAGTCACCTGGGTCCTCCAGTGCCTGGCCCCTCAGTGCAGGCCTGGCCTGAGGCACCAGAGATGCAGGGGTCCATGTGGGTGCAGAGATTCCGCAGGCTGTCCCGCTAGTCCTTCCACTGCCCTGGACACTCCCCACTAGGGGTCCCACCCCACAGACCCTTCCTGATCCTGCTTCAGGACCTTGTCCCTGCTCGGCCTGTGGTCTGGTGGCTGCCTGGACTGGAATTCCAGGGCCTGGGCCTCCTGAGGCAGATGGTCATCTCCGCTGCCCTCTGAGCTGCCGAGCCTGGCCAACGAGGCCGCGTGGCTGTCCTTGCTGAAAGGAGTTGTATACTTAGAAACAGGGGTTTGACTCACTAGGGAGCTGCTGGCTTCATAAAGGAGCAATAAAAGGACTTAATTAGATGGTGCCTCCGGATAACAAGCTCCAGTCTGACGTTTAAGGGACAATTCCACTTGTAAATGAATGTCCCCGCACATTTCCAGGGCTGCTGCTGCCTCACTGCCGCGCACCCGCGGCTCCTTGTCACGGAGGGTTTCAGATCCCGCTCCCCTTCTCCTACTTCATGATACTTTGTGATTCTAAAGCAACACAAGAACCGAGACCCAGGGGACGCGGCCTCGAGATCTGCCCTAGAGCCTTGCTCTGCACACTGCGCATCTGAGGACGGCAGGCCTCGGGACCTCCGTCGGGGCTGCCTGGAACAGGACGTTCTGCACTCCGGGCACGTGTGCTTCCTAATCTGGCACCTCGGTTTAAATGGCTGAAGGAGGTTGCGACTTAATTCAGGAGCCGTTTTCCTGCTCCACCTCAAATTACCCCAATAGATGTCTGCGTGGACTCCTGAGCAGCCCAAGGACACGGCTCAGAAAGGACGTATTTATTGTATTTCTCACGTCCTGGACCACAAATCAAACATGAAGACATAAATTGTCAAACATTTTAATCACTGAGCAGCTGGAAAATCAGTTTGTCTTTCAAATCACACTTGCGATAAGTGGTATAAGATAAACACCAACTGTTTGATTCCTTAAGAGAAACATAATGTTTTCATAACTAAGTGGAGAAAAGACCTGCAAGGAATTGACACATCGACTTTTTAAACGATTCTGCGTGTGGAGCTAGAGCACACAGAGTCCCTGGGTTCTCAGGTTCTCAATACCCCGGGCAGGAGACCCCACCCACTCTGACCTGGTCCATCCGTGGCACTTTTCCTCCCCCCACCCTAGCCACAGCTACCCTCAGCCTTCAAGTGGGAGGACCTAGAGATAGAAAGGAGAGGAGGGAGGGAGAACCCAAGCCCACGGGGTCGCTAGACAGATCCATAAAACTGGTGTGGATGGGGGTGAGGGCTTGGGGTCTGGAGTCAGGCAGTGGATCTGATTGATGCTCAGTAGCTCTGCAACCTGGGGCCTTGGTGACCCTGCACTGCCTACAACTCATGGCCCACAGGAGGCGAGAAACAGAGTCCGCACTCCTCCAAGCTGCTGGGGAGAGGCTGGTGTGTGAGTGTGTGTGTGTGTGTGTGTGTGCGTGTGTGAGGTCGCGTTCAGAGCTCGGGCCTGGAGAAGGTGGATGAAAACTGACCCGGCCTCTCCCTCTTACTACAGAGAAGAAGGCGGAAGGGCAGCTTGTGGTCAAGGAGAAAATGGAGACGGGCTCAGCAAAAGCAGAGGTGTAGGGAGCTTCAAGGACTGTTCTCTACAGAAACTCCAACCAACAACAACAACAGACCCCAAACAATCCCCTGCCCCCCAAAAAAAAGAGAAAGAGGAAAAGCCTCCTATAATCAATTTGTTGAAAACTTTGAAAAGTGGTCAAAGGTTTATGGCAGCTAAACAAATGCTCAATCAAGAAAAAGATGACTTAAAACTAGGAAGAGTTGCAGCATTTGAGTTGTTAACTCACCTCTCCTTGGCATAGAATGGGTCTTGGAGACGGTGGCCAGGTCCCCAGTGTGGGTCCCTGGCTTTGGAAGGAGCAGAGTGGATCTTGTTCCCAGGGAATCATGTTTGTTTTGACAGGACTGGGGCATCCTGAAGGGTTGACCCCAGGCCTTGATTTTGTCTAACTTGGAGCTGACTATATCAGCACGGAAATGTGGCTGGCAATGAAGGATCCTGGAAAACATGGAGAAGTAACAGACCCTCGGTAGACACCTGGTCTAACAGTAGGTAAGCCAAAGACCTGGGCGGCGGGAAGCTGGAGAGTTGCTTTGGGGATTATGGGGTTTGAAAAGCTCCTGGGTACAGTGGAGAATCTAGAATGCATGTGCAGGGCAGGACGCAGACTCCGCCAAGACCCGAGGAGGCGGCACGTAGGCTCCCACTGAGGTTCAGTGCAAGCAGGGGTGAGGGTGAAGGTGGAGTTGTAAATGCGTTATGGGGAAGACCGCTCAGAAAACATATCATTTCATCTGAATTGGAGAGTCTTTATTTAGCCGGCTGGCGACTGCTCCCTGCAGGTCCCATAACTGTCTCTGCACGGAAAAGCATTGAGCCTGAGTATTTCAAAGTTGGCACAGGTTGGCACAGCAGCAAGCAAGGAAGCAAGCAAGGGTACAGAGCTGAAGTGAGCCATTAGCAAAACAATGCAATGGGTACCTTGGTATTTCCCACGGGACTTTCCATAATCATAAGCAAAAGGGAAGTAGGTCAAAATGACCCTACTTGAGTACAAATTAAAGAATGGTTACTCTAGACAATCAATCTCTGAGAGGGTACATTGTCCAAGGAATGGGAACCAATACATTGTATAGGAATTGACATTTTGTGTTGTCAAACATACTATGCTAAGTAACTATTGAAAGGCACAGAGGTGGGGTGTTCCCATGGGAGAAGCGTTTCTTATAGGATGTGGAGCCTCAGGGTAAAGTGGAGTGTGTTTGGTCATTGCCCAGAGAGCCTGGCCCATAACAAATGGACACAGTGGTGCAGGAGAGCACTACAGAACAAATCCGCAAACAGGACCCAAATATTCATATCCTTTTTTTGAGGGGGGGATTGGAAAGGTGAGGGACATGCTCCAGGAATTTAAGAAAATACTTCTCAAAATATTATTGACCACAAGCAAAATAATAGAGACCAGATATCATAACATAACAATAATTACGGTCTTCAAAGATAATTTGAAAAAGTCATTAAATAAGCAATTGCAGCTTCTAGCCAGGAACAAAATACTTTGAGAAGAGGAATAATCTGATTTTCAGAGTTGCCATATGATAATATTTAAAATGTTTCATTTTTAACAAAGAATTGCAAAACATGCAAAAAACAAGAAAGTATGGCTCACTTGGAGAAAAAAAAGGAAATTAACAAATTATCCCAGAGTAAGCACATGTTATTGAGCATATTAATAAATATGCTCCAAGATTTGTGGGGAACCATGGGCAAAGAACTAAAGAAAACTAGGAGAAAATAATATCTCAACAAATAGAGAAACAATAAGAAAAAGAACAAAATAGAAATTCTAGAGCTAAAAAGCACAATGACTGAATTGAAAAATTAACTAGAGAGGTCAAAAGCAGATATGAATAAGCAAAAGAAATAACCAGAGAACTTAAAGACAGGACAATTTATTAGCTTCCCATCGGTATAACAAAATACATGCTGCATTAGCTTACGAAGAGAAGAGGTTGATTTTGGCTCACAGTTTGGAGGTTCAGTTTATGATCAAGTGGCCCTTTTGCTTTGGGCTTCTGGCCAGGCTGCACCTCATGGTGGGAGTACATGGAAGAGCAAAATTTCTCACTTCATGAGCCAGGAAACACAGATAAGGAAGGCCTAGGGTTTCACAATCCCCTTTGAGGACACACTGCCCGGGACCTAAGAAACTCCCACCAGGAGAACTTCCCAAGACTCTACTGCCGCAGTCTGGCTGGGCACAATTCAGGAGCCACTTGTCAAAAGAAACAAACTTTATTTTTAGAACCACACACGCCAAGCAAAACAGCTCCTCAGGAAAAAACACTCAGAGCCCAACTGCCACCACCGGCTTCCACAAGCCTCTCACCCACACAAACCTCTCCACCTCCCACAATCCTCCTGTTCTTGAGGCCGATTGGCTGGGTCGCGTGGGCGGAGCCAAAGAAGTCCCCCAATGAGCAGCTCTGTGGTCTGAAAGGGCAGGGAAACAGCCCAATGAGCAGCTCCGTGGAGGAGCCAATCAGCTAGATGTTGCTGGGGCCACTGTGAGCCAATCATCAGCCGGCAGCTGGAAGTTTGCTGGCAGCTGGAAGTTTGCTGGGGCCCCTTTGGCTGTGGCTCTCAACACTCTATCATCTCCCAAAGGCACCACCCTGGGGATGAAATTTTAACATGTGGATGTTTAGAGTCCATTCATGAAAACCATAGCAACAATGAAAGTATTGAGTCTGAGGAGCAGATGGGAAAAAGGATGAAAAATGGGAACAGGACCTAAGGGACTGAGGAACACCATCATAGCCACCAATGTGATAGATGCATCATAGGAGTTCAGAGGAGAGGAGTTCCAGAGGAGAGGAGTGGGGTAAAGGGCAGAGATTGTCTGAAGAAATGGTGTCCTCAACTCCTAAATACAATGAAGTGAATGAGTGTTTATAGATCCAAGAAGCTGAACATACCCCATACGGCAAGCCCAAAGAGACCCACTTAGAGATGCTGTAAGCAGTTAAGATGAAAATAAACTTTAAAATAATCACATTTGCAATAGCATGAAAAATGATAAAATCATAAAAATAAACTAACCAAGAAGGAGAAAGATTGGTAAACTGAAAACCATAAAACATTGCTGAAAGGAATTGAAGAAGACATACAGAGGGAAAGACGTGCTGAGTTCATGGACTGGAGGACAATTTTGATGAGGTGTTTATCACCCAGAGCTTTCTGTACCTCCTGTGCTCCCAATCGATCATGCAAGGCCTCTTTTCTGTGAAGTAGAAGAGCCAGTCCTAACACTGAGGAGGAATTATTAGGAGCCCCAGGTGGCTACTGCAAAAGAGGGCAAGGAGGGGCGGAGTTGGAGAGGGACCTTCCTGAGTTCAGAACGGAACTCCAAGGCTACAGCCCTTCAGGCAACCCGGCACAGCACCATGACAAGGACCAGACAGTGTAATAAAAACGGAGTCCAGACACAAGCCCTCACTTCCATATCAAGTGGGGTTTCAGAAGGTACCAAAGCCATTCAAAGGAGTGTGACAGGGACGAACATGGAGAGCATTATGCTAAGCCGAAGCAGCCACAGGAGAGGTCCCATGTTCATAGGATGAAAACAGGTGGGTCCATGGAGAAAGAAAGGTGACTGTCAGGCGTGGCCGAGCTGACTGTGGGCAGTGGCTGCTCACTGGGCGCCAGGTCCCCTTGGGGGTGATGCAGATGGGTTGAATGAGATTGAGGTGGGTTGCCCAACCCTGAGAAGGTACCGAGTGTTCTGAGATGCTTAACTCTGTGTGTGTGACTTTTGACTCAGTTAAAAGGTAAACACGTAAATAAAGACATTGATTCCGAAAGGTGGAACCCGATCCTGACCCTACCCATTTCTGTCTGAAGTGAGACCAGAGATTATTTTAAAGCCCTTTTCTCTGCTCAGGACCAAAATGACCTGGAGAAGTCGTTGACCTCCTGCTAGTTACCTTATCTGAAAAAAATGCACAGATAGAAGACCCACTGCCACAGACTAAAATGGAACCATGGAGTGTGGCTCCTGTGGAGCTAACGCCCCGTGGGGTGGCTGGAAAGGTCACCAGAGTCGGGGGGCTGGTGTTTGAGGGAAGGGCTCAGCGTGTTCTGACCTGGGTGCAGACGGGGAGGGTTGGAACACAGCACCCGCACCTGTCCATGAGCCAATCAGCAATTGGCTGGAACATCAGAGCCGGGGGGCTGCAGACTCCATGATCCAAATCTAGCATCTTAGTGAGGAACCAGCCCCGAGGGCTCCACCTCTGGCTCGAAGACCCTGCGATCCAGGGTCTCAGCAAACAGCCCTCCTCCCAAGTGCAGCCCAAGGCCACGTGGCTCACTGCTCCAGCCAGCGCAGCGGGTAGAATCCTCCCTGTGTTCTGATCGGGTCGGTGGGTTTCCTTTCTTTTCCTTTTTTATCTTTTTTCCTTCTTGATCCAGTCCTCGGGGTGGGGTCTGGTGTGTTGAAGAGCTTCTGGGATCACTCTAAAGCCTCTCTCTCTGCTTGGAGCCGGGGACAGAGGGCTCACACCCACCCGCCATTCTCCAGCCCAGGCTGACGGAGAGGGATCGAGGCCCCGGAGAGAGGAAGGTGGCCTTTCCTGGGCACTGTCCCCTGCCCCAAGGCAGCTCTGCTCCCTGGAGGGTGGCAGGGTGATGGTGGCCCTGGGTGCTGAGGGCAGCTGGGGTGGGGACAGTAGGCTCCTCTCCAGCCTTCTGGGAAGGGCATGGGGGTCTGTAACTGCTAGTGAGACTCTCCTTCACCATCCAGTTCTCTGCTCACCACTTCTCTCCTGGACCCCTGGGTGCCCGTCCTCACCCAGTGTCCAGCCTTTGTCCCTGCCGTCACCCAGGCATAGGACTGCACGGGCTGCACCCGCAGTCCCCTTGGCCGCAGGCGGGTTTGGTGGATGGGGAGCGGGGGGTGTGGTCCACACCCTGGGCAAGGCATCCTGTTGTGGCAGCCCCAACAGATGAAGGCTATGGCCCTGGGGCACTCAGGGCTGGGGCAGCAGTAACAGGCTCAGGGCAGCAGGCCCACCGTGGCAGGACCGGCCCTGGCGTTGGTGGCTGTGGAGGGGCAGAGGGAGGCCTGGCACCGTGCCAAGCGGTGGCTGAGGTGGGTCCCCGTGGGCCCCTCTGCGGGGTGGTGTTAGGCACAGTCCGGCTGCAGGCTGCCTCCTTGGCTCCCACAGGTGAGCTGCCTCGTGCAGCACTGACGCCCGCCCAGCAGACTGTGGGGAGGAGCCCATAGAAGCAGAACCCTGCCCGTCCCCAGCACGTCCCCAGCACGTCAGCCTGTGTGGTCCAGGTGGAGGTGGCCCGTGGCTGGGCCAGGTGGTGCCCAGGGGTGGGCCTGGCAGCGGCTCCCATGGCTTGTCTTCTCATCATGGCGGCTGTGGCCCATTGTGGTCAGGGAGGGGGCGCGGCTGCGTCACCTGGCAGCCAGGGAGCATCGCGTTTCCATGGCAGCGGGCTGTTGACCCGTGATTGGTCGTTGGTGGGGACAGGTCTTTCAGAAAGGTGCGCTCCTGAGATATGACGCTCCCCAAGGCAGATTTAAGAACAAGTCTGGGTGGGAGGAGGCGGCCGGGAGCCGGCAGGGGCTCAGGGGCAGGGGCCCAGGAGCAGGAAGCTCCGCCAGGTGGGGTTCCCAGGGTGCAGCTTTCTTTGCTGGAGGTAGCCTGGCAGGTGGCCAAGTTCTGGCCCTGGGGGTGGGTGGGCCCTGCTGGGTGTGGACTCTGCTGGCCAGGCCACCAGGCGAGGCCTGGGGTGTCCTCTTCTGTAGCTGGAGGGATAACAGTGCTGTCGGCCTCGCCAGTCTGTGCAAAATCTCCTTCCCCTTCCCCGCGGCGGGCAGCAGGCAGCATCCCTTCAGGGGCCGGCTGCGCTCCCCCTGCAGGCCAGGAGCATGCAGAGTGGCTCTGCTGCCCTCCTCTCCTGGCTACAGAACTCGCTGAGGTTTAGGGAGCAGTCAGCCCAGGGCTGGGGGCTCCTGCTCTTGCACCCCCAGGAACTTCCCCTCTGCTGGGTGGGTCCTGGGGCCCGTTATCCCACGGAGCGGGCATGGGGTGAGGGCCAGAGTCCCCTTCCCGTGCAGCTCCTGGCCGGGCCCAGAGTCTGGGAAATGCAGGTGAGTCCTGTTCCAGCCTCCCTGACCCCTGACTCCCATGGGGGTCCCCTGGGGACAGCACACAAGGAAAGGAGAACATCAGTGAAGTAGGACCCTCCAAAGCCCGGGCCTGAAGGAGCTGACGGGAGCTTGTTGTCCATCAAGCCGAACTCAAGTCCTTTGCTATCAGAACTGGAAATTTTAAAAAATGACATTTTGAACCTCTAGAGAGCATTAGCTGAGTGAAGGGTCTCTGATTTTGACTTATCCATATGTGTGCCCACAGGGGTACGCATTTGTGCATAACCACACACATGCACACTCAGGCATGCACAGACAAGCCCTCACTCACACACATGCACACACGTACACAAATGCACACTGAACCCGTGTACACACACCCAGCACTCGCCCACGCCCACATGTACGACTGTCACTCGTGCCTGGGAAGGGCGGGCCGGGACACAGACGCA
This sequence comes from Urocitellus parryii, assembly GCF_045843805.1. Lineage (NCBI taxonomy): Eukaryota > Metazoa > Chordata > Mammalia > Rodentia > Sciuridae > Urocitellus > Urocitellus parryii. The sequence goes on along the minus strand of NC_135535.1, from coordinate 209,945,275 downwards.
GGCTCACACACACGTGTGCACATGTGTTGACAGCATGTCCCCACACAGTGGCACCTGAGCACTTCTGTGCTGGTCCTCACAGGTGGGAGGAGCAGGCAGACCCCTGGGCCCCTTTCTCTGGGACGCCAGCCCTTCAGGAGCTCTGCCCTGGTGACCCACGGCCTCCCACAGGTCCCACGTGCTCACAGTCACACTGGGGTGTGAAGGTGGAGCCACAAGTGTTCCAACCACAGCAATATGCAAATTAGGAGCTTCGTCCAGTGGTCACCGGGGGAGTGTGAGGTGGTCAGAGCGAGGCGGGCCTCAGGGGGTCTGGCCGCAGCTGTACTCAGCAGGCTCCTCTCCAAAGGTCACCAGGAACTCCACAGTGAGCCCCAACCCAGGACCGGGCAGAGAGACACACGTGGCTGTCCCCCACACTGAAGGACTCTCCGTGGAGGGGACAGCCACCGTGGTCCACTTAGCCCAAAGGGGCTGTGGCGTCCTGGCAGTGAGGAGGCAGGGTGGGCTCTCGGCCGGCTCCAGGGCCCTGAGGGGGCGGTGGAGCTGCCCGCGGTCCGCAGGCTGCCAATGCAGGTCCTGGAGGGCCGCAGGCCGGGCTGGACATTCCTGGGTGGGTTCCTGCCATGCTCTTCTGCCACGAGGCCACAGAGGGCGGGCACCTCCCTGGGGCCGGAGAAGTGGTGCTTCTCGGCTCCTGTTGGACGCTCCCTGGGCAGCATTCAGCCTGTGGCAGTGCACCGTGGGGCTGGTGCAGAGCTGGGCTTCAGGGAGTTAGAGGACTTTTGTCCTGTGAGGGCCAAGAGGCCTTGTGATATCCTCTGGGCAGGACCCAGGACCCTCACCTGGGCCCAGGTGCGGCCCTTGCCACCTCCCAGGCTTGACTGAGCCACCACGTCTGCCCTTCCAGTCCACCCTCAGCCCACAGGCCCGTCCCTGTGGATGCAGGTGTCTGCTGGCCAGGTAGGAGTGACCAAGGCATGGGAAGTGCACGTGGCCAAGGGGGTTCTCTGGAGGTGGAAGCAGACTGGGGTCAAGACCCAGCTGGCAGAAAGAGAAAGAGAGCCCCGCTCCCAGGGTGACCGTGGAGGACTCGCCCGTGGGTGCGGGGTGTCCCTCTGGCCACCTCAGGTACAGCACTGTGCAGGCGGCTCCTGGGCGGCAGTTTCTGCTCTTAGAAAGGGCGTTCTCGCCTCCAAGAGAAGAGTCCAGCCTTCCTCACAGACAAAGGCCTCGCTGGTCCTCACCGCCCATGAGGGGCCACAGCTCAGCGGCGGGAAGGAGCCTGGAGAGCAGAGCTGAGGAGCTCCGGAACACATGAGGCCGGCCGGGGGTCCCCTCGCCGGGTCGGGGGTCCCCTCGCCGGGCCGGGGGTCCTGTTGCAAGCACCCTGCCACATCTGCAGGCACTCCCAGTGGAGCTGGAAAATCACGTGGAAATGTGTTACTTAGAAGAGTCAAAAGTTATGAAAAAGAACAACTTTGATGAGTTACAGGGGCTGAAACGAAGCTTACTGTAAACTTGTCAGCCGGGGCAGGTGGTGTTAACGTGGGATCAGTGAGCGCAGACGGAGAGGCCAGACGTAGAGTCGCACGTGTATGTGTGGCTTCGTGGCTGTTCCTCAGAGGGACCACGGTGATTCAACTGAAAAGGACATTCTTTCCACATGCACTTTTGAAAAATTAAATAGCTTTATAAAAATTGAATCTCCATGCTAACCTTATACTACGTACAAAATTTAACTCAACCTGGATTATAGCTCTCAATTAAAACTTCTTGAAGAAACTATAGAAAAAGACATCTTTTATATTTGAGTTAGGCAAAATTTCCTGAATTATATACAAAGAATAAATAAAAAACGAAGAAAAAGAAGACCTATGGTGTTTCATTAAAATTGCACTTTGGCTGTCCAAAACGTTCTAGTAAGAGCAGGGCTAAGGCGAGCCACGGGAGGGGGACGGTGACTTCAGAACAGGTGTCTGGTAAGTGCACAGGAGACAGAGCCCGTGAGGAGCCCGAGACTCGATGGTAAGAACAGAAGCACCCGAGGAAGCCCTCCCAGGACCTGAGCAGGTGTGCTGAGTGACCAGCAGGCACGTGAGTAGTGCCCTGTCCTGTCACCCGGCAGATGCAGGTCAAGGCCAATCATTAATGAGTCAGTGATACCAGCTGCTCACCCCGCGAGCACCAGAGCAGTCCAGCTAAGGACCGCAATAGCATCGCAGAGAGGGCTCCTCCTGGTGACCCCAGCCCGAGGGTCACCACCCCCAGGCTAGAACCAACGAGAACGGTGAATAAACACGTAGTGGTGTTCATTAGCGAAATCTGAAAGTACTGAAGTGTTTGTGGAACTGGACAAATCAACACACTGGACAGAGGTAGCCAAGCTTCTTGTTGCCAGAGCCAGGGCCAGGGCCAGGGAGTCCTGGAGGGAGCTGGACAGTGCGGAGGGACCTGGAGGTATCACCTGAGCTCACGGTAGTGGACAAACCTCAGCAGTCTCAGGTGGGTCACGTGTGTGTGCTCCACACACCTGCAGCTGATCCCTCGAAGGAGCTAGAAAGACCTCTGGAGATGGTCTTAGCTGGTGCTGGGCTGAGCAAGCACAGGGTGACCCTGGAGCACCTTTCTTGCCCCTGTCCCCTCCCCACCTGTGTGTGCAGAGAACACTCCTGGTGGGCTCTCTCCCTGGGCTCCCTGCCCTCTGCTCCAGCTGGGTCAGCCGTGGAGGATCCTGATGGGGAATCAGGTGGGTGACTGACCTGTCCAGTGCCCAGACAGGGGCTTCCTGGGACCTGAGACCTTCAGTGGTAAACTGCAGGGCCTCAGGCCAGCGACCAACTAGAAGGAAGGAGGACAGTGAGGGCCCAGGTCTGTTCCCTCGTTCCTCCTCCCACTCAGAGAGGCTTCAGGCTGGCGTGACCCTTCACTGAGTTGGCTCTGCCCAGCAGCCCTTACACACCCACACCCACACAAAACCACACACACCTACACACCTACACAAAGACACAAAACTACACACACTCCTCCCACACCCCCCCACAAAACTATACACACCCCTACACACCTACACAAAGACACAAAACTACACACACCCCTACACTTAAACATACAACCATACACAAAACTACACACATACCTACACAAAACTACATACTGTCCCCATGCCCAACACCTACACACACAAGTACATATACACACTTACACATTCCCCACTCCTACACACACCTATACCTCATACACCTACAACCCCCGCACAACTACCCACACACTTGTATACACCTACACACATACCCACACACCCCTACCCACGCACCCCTACACACACATCCCTACATAGACACCCCTACACACATACATACACCTACAGACACACAAACTACACACATACCCGCACACATCTATACCCTTCACATGCCTATACACACCTACACACCGACCTACACACTCCTCACGCCTACACACACCTACACACACACAATCCCCCCTTCGCACACCCCTTGGTCTCTCCTCTCGCCTCTCTTCATTCCTTCTGGCCGGAGTGGCAAAGATGCCCCTGTGACTGGCCCAGGCCACCCTCCCCTTATGACCACCGCACACTCCTTGTGAACCCATTGTAACCCCTCTGAGGCCTCCCAGCCTCCCGGGGGAGGCCGGCTCACACTGGTGTGGGTGCCTCCGCTCCAGCACCCATGGGGCAGGGCTGCCCCTGCACTTGGCGCTGTCTTGGCTGCTGGGTTCCTGAGACTCCTCTGCTCAGGGGGCCAGAGCAGAGTGCTGGGGAGCAGCGGAGCTCTCTTGCTTCTCTGCCTGGGCTTTAGCGATCCTCACCCTGGCATGGGTAAGCACCCCTCGCCCCGGTTCCCATCCCCAGCTCTTAGCAAAGGCTCTCACCCAGCGGCCCTCCCGCAGCTTCTCTGGGAGGGTCCAAAGGGGCATAAGGAAGCAGAGCTCAGGCCCCAGGCCTCCGGGGGCTGCTGGTGATGTCCTGGAACTCTGTCCCAGGCTGAGGTTTGTCCCTGCCTTTGAAATCCTGCCAATGGAAGGCATCCCGCCTGGTGCTGAGGGGCTCTGGGTGCCACGTTTTCCCTGCCGTGGGGTGAGAACTCTGTTTGTCACCTGTCCGATGTCTTCCACGCAGCATGGGGCTTGCCCAGGCCGATTTGGGTCTGCTTCATTACAAAGGATAGCAATTGCAGCTTGAGAAATTTTATGAAAACCTCCCACTAAAGTGCAGTAAATATTTCTATTCTGAGCATTTCATTTGTCTGAGAGTGCCTTATATTCATTTATGACCCGGAGAGCCCATGTTTCAATTTTATCAGGTTTAATAGGTTGTAAACTAAGAACAGCAAATCTAATGCTACATAAAATCACCAGAAGTGAGCCAAACAGGTGCGTAATTGGCATCTGAATGACTCTGAACTATCAACTTTTACAGAGAATAATGTATTTTGGCTATTTTTATGTGAGGTTGGCCACAGGTAATAGAGTTGAATTTGCTTAAAAGACATCTATTTAATGGTGTCATTTCCTTAATTAGGGTAGGCAGCTAGAAATCCATTTTCATATAATGAAATACAAGAAGTTCAAAATAAATTTATTAAAACACCTGCGATGTCTTAAGTTCGGCCTGCAGGAAACAGAAGAAGGGGCTGCAAAAGCAATTTTCAGGGTAGAAACTTTGTTCTCAGAGTTCTGGTTTTGACAGACTTGCAGCCGATGAGCCCTGACGTAGACACACGTGAAACACGAAGCCACTGTCTCTGAAACCTATTAAAAGCTGCTCTGAGGAAGACGCCCAGCGCCCGCCCAGCCAGGCGGAGGAGGAAGGCGCCCCTGCCCCTCTTGGAGGAGGCGTTCCAAGCGCAGTACTCAAGGCGGGGCCACAGTTTGGGTTCAAAGCTCACCTGAAGGCTCATGTGATGGAGGCTTGGTCCCCGTGGAGCCGGGTTCGGAGGTGAGGCTTTTGGAAGGTGACTGGGTCATGGAGGCCCTGACCCCATCAGTGGATTAACCCATTGATGGATTCGTAGCTGGACAGACCACTGGGAGGTGGGTCTGGTTGAAGGGAGTGGGTCCTTGGTGGTGGGCTTGGGGAACAGTATCCAGTCCACTTCTCTGTGCTTCTTCAGGGGTGGGCAGCTTTCCCCGTCACACCTTTACCACGATGTTCTGCTTTGCCAGAGGCCTGAAAGCCAGGGGCCAGGCAACCACAGACTGACCTCTGAAACTGTGAGCCCAAACAGGTACTTCCGCATTTAGTCACAGTAGCAGAAAGCTGACCCCCCCGGGCAGGTTCTTCAGAAGGACTAACTTTTGCAGAAGGAAGCAAGGTTAGACATGTTCTGTGCATCTAGACTGAAGGCTAAGCCGCTTTTGAACACAGTAGGTGACCGTTGCAGATGAGGCCAATGGCTATGGCTCGTGGCTGAAGCCCTGACCAGAGCAGGGTTGGGAGAAGCAGGCAGATGGGATGGACAGGTAGGGGAGGGGAGCTGAATTGGGCTGAGGGTGAAGGCCTTCCCACAGGGTGTGCGTGTGTGTGCGTGTGTGTGCGTGTGTGTGCGTGTGTGTGCGTGTGTGTGCATGTGTGTATGTGCATGTGTGTGCGTGTGTGTGCGTGTGTGTGCATGTTTGTGCGTGTGTGCATGTGTGTGCATGTGTGTATGTGCGTGTGTGTGCATGTGTGTGCATGTGTGTATGTGCATGTGTGTGCGTGTGTGTGCGTGTGTGTGCATGCAGGGGAGATGGCCGGGCTCAGGTCACAGGGACCAAGGGCAGAGGGTGGCCCAGCTGGCCGAGACTGCACACCAGAGCTGGAGGGCGGGAGGCGGAGGAGAGCACGGCCTCTGTCCACAGCAAGCGTGTCTCTGCCCTGGGGTTTGGGTGACCGAGGAAGAGGCAGAGCAAGGAGGGAAGAGCGGCCTCTGCCTCTGCTCAGCTCTGCACCCTGCCACCTGTGCACAGCCCACAGGTCTCCTGAGGACAGAGCCCCTGAGGCTGGGTTGGAGGCACTCTCAGTACCGCAGAGCTGACCCGGGAAGTCCCCCAGTGTCCCTGAGGGCTCTTGTGCATCCACTGTACTGGGCGCCTGGCTTGGTCCCACACCCTGGCCCACAGCAGGGCCTGAGGCAGGCGCCAAGCACAAGTGTGTCACTGTCCCGGCAGCTGCAGAAGCTGCTGGGCTGAGGGCACCAGGGGGAAGAGGAGACTATTGTCTGCACCAAACCAAGCCACAACCAGCATGAGCTTCGCTCTGCTGGGAAAGCTCCGGCTGGAAGTCCGTCAGGGAGCCCCGAGGCCGTGGTTGTCCCGGGTGCAGCGTGGGCAGAGGAGAGGTCTGGTTTCAGGAAGGACACCTGCCCCCAGTCCCTGCCACCTGCCTCCGAGGACCCCTGCTTTGACCTCCTGAGCTTACAGGGCTTTGCTTGTCAGGGAGAGCAGGAGAGGAACGTGGCCTGCACCCGGGGATTACCAGATGTGAGAGTCAACAGTCACAGCAGCTTTTAAAATTCTCTCCTTATTCTGTATGTTGGACATCTTCATTATAATGTGTCTAGGTGTGGATCTCTTATGATTTTGCACATTCGGTGTCCTGTAGGCTTCTAGGATTTGGGATTCTGTCTCATTCTTCAAGTCTGGGAAGTTTTCTTGTATTATTTCACTGAATAGATTGCTTAATCCTTTGGTTTGGAGCTCTGTGCCTTCCTGTATCCCAATGACTCTTAAGTTTGGTCTTTTGATATTATCCCATAGTTCTTGAATGTTCTGCTCATGGTTTCTTAGCAGACTTGCTGAGCTGTCTATGTTCTTTTCAAGTTGAAATACTCTGTCTTCATTGTCTGATGTTCTATCTTCTAAGTGATCCACTCTGCTGGTAGTATTCTCAATTGAGTTTTTAAGTTGGTTTATTGTTTCCTGCATTTCTAGGATTTCTATTTGTTTGTTTTTTATTACCTCTCCCTTTCTTTCGCCAAGCACAAAAGTTAACTCAAAATGGATCAAGGAGCTTGATATTAAATCAGAGACACGGCATCTGATAGAAGAAAAAGTTGGCTCCAATCTACATATTGTAGGGTCAGGCTCCAATTTCCTTAATAGGACACCCATAGCACAAGAGTTAACATCTAGAATCAACAAATGGGACTTACTCAAACTAAAAAGTTTTTTCTCAGCAAAAGAAGTAATAAGAGAGGTAGGGAGCCTACATCATGGGAACAAATCTTTACTCCTCACACTACAGATAGAGCCCTAATATCCAGAATATACAAAGAACTCAAAAAAATTAAACAATAAGAAAACAAATAACCCAATCAACAAATGGGCCAAGGACCTGAATAGACACTTCTCAGAGGAGGACATACAATCATTCAACGAGTACATGAAAAAATGCTCACCATCTCTAGCAGTCAGAGAAATGCAAATCAAAACCACCCTAAGATACCATCTCACTCCAGTAAGATTGGCAGCCATTAGGAAGTCGAACAACAATAAGTGCTGGCGAGGTTGTGGGGAAAAGGGTACACTTGTACATTGTTGGTGGGACTGCAAATTGGTGCAGCCAATTTGGAAAGCGGTATGGAGATTTCTTGGAAAGCTGGGAATGGAACCACCATTTGACCCAGCCATTCCCCTTCTCGGTCTATTCCCTAAAGACCTAAAAAGAGCATGCTACAGGGACACTGCTACATAGATGTTCATAGCAGCACAATTCACAATTGCAAGACTGTGGAATCAACCTAGATGCCCTTCAATAGACGAATGGATAAAAAAATGTGGCATTTATACACAATGGAGTATTACTCTGCAGTAAAAAATGACAAAATCATAGAATTTGGTGGGAAATGGATGGCATTAGAGCAGATTATGCTAAGCGAAGCTAGCCAAGCCCTAAAAAACAAATGGCAAATGTCTCCTTTGATATAAGGAGAGTAACTAAGAACAGACTAGGGAAGAAGAGCACGAGAAGAAGACCAACATTAAACAAGGATGAGAGGTGGGAGGGAAAGGGAGAGAGAAGGGAAATTGCATGGAAATGGAAGGAGACCCTCAGGGTTATACAAAATCACATACAAGAGGAAGTGAGGGGAAAGGGAAAAACAGTACAAGGGGGAGGAATGAATTACAGTAGTGGGGGTAGAGAGAGAAGAGGGGAGGGGAGGGGAGGGGAGGGGGATAGTAGAGGATAGGAAAGGCAGCAGAATACAACAGACATGAGTTTATCAATATGTAAAGCAATGAAGTGTAACTGATGTGATTCTGCAAGCTGTAGACGGGGTAAAATGGGAGATCATAACCCACTTGAATCAAAATGTGAAATATGATGTGTCAAGAACTATGTAATGTTTTGAACAACCCACAATAAATAAATAAATTTTAAAAAACCATTACTCAAGGCATGAAGTTGATTTAATAAAATTTGTTCTGGAAAAAAAAAAAAACAGTCACAGCAGGAAAGAAGTGGTCAGTGTGGCCCAGTGACCTCAGGGGATTTGAGAAACAGTGTTCCATGAGGCAGAGGAAAATAAACCTATAAGTGCTGCCATCGCTGAGTCCAAACACAGTGGAAACACGCACCTTGATCAATGCGTCGGAGAGAGGCGGCCAGGGGTTTCCAGGACCCAGCAAGTGGAGCCTCACCACACGCCTCCCTTCTCCTCCGCCCGTCGGCTGAGCTTAACACCCAGGGAAACAGAACCACCCAGGGGAGATTCCCACTCGCAAGCCACAACCAGGTCAGACTTGCAGCCCCTGAGAGCGGCGACTGCTGCCTGCACCCGCCCTGCTGTGCCTTGGGGACTGGGGCGGGCAGGCAGGCGGGCAGTCCTGGGAGTTCCTAGTGCATCCCCGACGTGGAGAGCATTGCACCAGCCGGTAGGAGGCAGCCTAGGGAGGTCCAAGGAGGCTGCCAACAGGAGAGGCCTGGCCCCTGGGCTGCGGGAGTGTGCGAAGGAGGGAAATGGACCCATGCCCAGTGCTTCAGAGCTGCTGGGAAGACCACCCTCCCCGCCCTGCCCTGGGCAGAGTGCCCAGGAAGTGTATGAGAAGAAGCACCACCAGCCCCCACCCCTACACCCTGCCCCTGGGGTCTCCCCACAGTCCAGCACCCAGGCCCTCACAGGCACTTGTTCCCTGGGCCGTCCCTGATGGGGTGCAGACCCCTCTCAGATCCTTCCCCACACTCCCTGCTCTCTCAGCCTGGCACCAGCCAACCTGCTCCCTTCCCTAAGTGTCCCCTCACTGACTGGGCATGGCAACCATGTCCTCTGTGGCTCACAGGTTGGGGGAGACTCACGGCCTTCCTGCTGCTCGGTGGGCCTTCCAGAACACGCCCCTCCCGTGGATACCTGGGCCGCTGTGCGGTTTCTGCCCTGCAGACACCCCTGCTGCATGGCCCTGGATCCCAGGCTGTGTCCCCTGCTAGTTGTAAAGGCCAGGGCCCAGCCCCCACTTTCTCAGCTCTGTCCTGTTGACCCCAGCAGCCAGGACACGACCTTCTTACACCTCAGCTTCTCGTTTCTGGACCTTCTACTTCTAATGACATATGTCCCCCCCTGTAGTAGTCGAGGTTCTCCAGAGAAATGGGACCTGGGAGATGCGTGTGGACACACACATGCACACACACGTGCACACACACATACTCACACACAGAGACTTGTGTAAGAGTTGGCTCGTGATCATGAGGCCTGCAGTTCCAAGACCTGCAGCAGGCCCCTGGAGACCCAGGAGAGCCCACCTGTGAGCTCTAGTCCAAAAGCAGCAGGCTGAGAGGTGGGGAGAGCAGAGGTTTCAGTTCCAAAGTCTGGAAAACCCTCCGCTTGAGGCAGGGAGGTGGGGCGGGGCAGCCTCCCTGCCCTCAGGTCTTCTCTGGTTGGAGGCCATCTGCTTGCTGGCCCCTCACTTGCCAGTCTCACCACAGACATCCTCGAAGATGCACCCGGCACGAAGTCTGGGCAGCTGCAGCCCAGTCAAGCTGACGCGGACTGACCCTCCACCTGGCATCCTGACCCCTGCACTTCAGTCCTTCGCCAGGCCCTGGGCCCCACTGGTTCCACTTCATCGACCCCACAGGTCAGGGCCACCTTGACCCCTCCAGGGCCACCCTCCCACTCAGTGTCTCCGACTCAGGGGACCTGGCCTTTTCCAGGAACCCAAGGCCTGTGCCCCTTCTCCCCAGCCCTCACAGGAGGCCCCATGAGTACTCTGCACAGCCCCATCTGCTCTTAGAAATGAGTGGACTGCGCTGACCACTCCACCGCCCTCTCACCTGGGCCAGGTGAGCTCACTGCGGTGCCTCTCTTCCACACCTTGCCCCCAAGTGTGAGGCTCGCAGCCTCTTTTCCTGTTTTACCAAGAAAACAGAAACCAGGACACTGCTTACCGCTCCATTCCCAGCCGGGCACCTCTGTGCGCTGCTCCCTGTCCCTCTGGGCCCCCTGCAGCTGCACCAGCGACTCTCTGCCCCAGCCGTGGACTTCACAGCGCCTCTCTGGAAGCAGGTAGTCTGAGGTCCCTTGCCCCTTCACTTGGGTGGACAAGGCGTTAAATGAGATCAGAGATGCTCATTGAGCTGTTTCCCCGCCCTTTCAGACTGCCAGCTGATGATTGGCTCACAGCGGCCCCAGCAGCATCTAGCTGATTGGCTCCTCTGTGGTGATGCTCATTGGAGATGCTCATTGAGCTGTTTCCCTGCCCTTCAGACTGCCAGCTGATGATTGGCTCACAGCGGCCCCAGCAACATCTAGCTGATTGGCTCCTCTGTGGTGATGCTCATTGTAGATGCTCATTGAGCTGTTTCCCTGCCCTTTCAGACTGCCAGCTGATGATTGGCTCACAGTGGCCCCAGCAACACCTAGCTGATTGGCTCCTCTGCGGTGATGCTCATTGGGCTGTTTCCCTGCCCTTCAGACTACGGAACTGCTCATTGGGGACTTTTTTGGCTCTGCCCACGCGACCCAGCCAATCGGCCTCAAGAGCAGGAGGATTGTGGGAAGTGGAGAGGCTTGTGGTTGAGGGAGAGGCTTGTGGGAAGCCGGTGGTGGCAGTTGGGCTCTGAGGGTTTTTCCTGAGGAGCTGTTTTGTTTGGCCTGTGGGGTTCTAAAAATAAAGTTCCTTTCTTCTGACAAGTGGCTCCTGAATTGTGCCCAGCCAGACTGCGGCATTTGGTGGCCGCACAGGGAACAACTGAGGGTAAGTGATAAGGTGAACTACTTGCCCCTGAGGGCAGGGCGAGAGGATGCGTAGCCATTTTAAGATTCCTCATTTGTTTTGCTTCACTTTTGTTTTAAGTTGCCTGTCCCTGGAGATGAGTGAGACGGAAGGAAAACCGCTCACATCTGAGGAACAGATAGGGAGAAAGGTCGGATGGACATTTCAGGAGGATAGAAAGGCTATAATGATTTTCTGTTGTTCCAATTTTGTTTCATTCTGTTTCAGTTTTGTTTGGCGTTATCTTCTTGGGTTGTATTATAGTTATAGTAGAAATATTCAAGTAAAAGAGAAGGTCTCTCGAGCTAGTCAGGCAGAGAAAAAAATCAAGTAAGAAAGAAGGCCACTCGAGCTAGTCAGAGGAAAAAATTCAATTAAAAGAGAAGGCCTCTTGAACTAGTCAGACAGAGGAAAAAATTCAAGTAAAAGAGAAGGCCTCTCAAGCTAGTCAGACAGAGGAAGGAAGTTTAGAGCAGAAAAAGCCATCAGGGGGAAAGTTACAATAGGAGACTGCTACTAACACCTTTCTATCACCAGAAGGTGTAAGTGTCCAACCAACAGCACCACCTCTACAGGAGACTGCTACTAACACCTTTCTATCACCAGAGGACGTAAGTGTCCAACCAACAGCACCACCTCCATATGCTGGGAGGCCCCCAACCCCTGCAGTTGATAGTTGGGATCCTGAGACAGAATCTCAAGTATTAACATGCCCTGTATTTGAGGCAGGAGGGCAGCGAGTTCACCATGCTTTAAATTTCAAAACAGTGAAGCAGCTAAAAGAGACTGTAACAACCTATGGTCCTCAAGCACCCTTCACTGTAAGCTTGGTCGAATCCATTAACAACTTGAACATGACGCCAGCAGATTGGGCTAATATGTGTAAAGCTGTGATAAATGGACGACAATACCTGTTATGGAAGGTTGCCAATGAGGAATTTTGCAAGGAGATGGCTAGGTGAAATGCAGCAGCTGGTTATCCTCAGAGAAATCTAGATATGTTGTTAGGAAAGTGACCTTATGAGGAGCAGCAACAAATTGCATATGATACTGGCGTATACACACAAATTGCTGTAGAGGCGATTAGGGCATGGAAGACTTTACAAGGATATGGAGGTTTACAAGGTCAATTATCTAAGGTAATACAAGGAGCTAATGAACCTTATGCTGAATTTGTAGATAGGCTTATTCAAACAGCTACCAGAGTTTTGGGGAATACAGAACAAGCAATGCCATTAATAAAACAACTGGCTTGTGACCAAGCGAATCATTGGTGCAGAGATATCATTAGACCATGGAAACAGGAAGATTTAAACACATAAATTAAATTATGTAGAGACATTAATGAACAAGAGCAAGTTGTGGCAGCTGCAGTAAAACAGGCTTTAGACACCAGAGACATTAATGAACAAGGGCAAATTGTGGCAGCTGCAGTAAAACAGGCTTTAGATGCCAGGCCAAGAACATGCTACAATTGTGAACAAACAGGACATTTTAAAAGGAATTGCCCCATAGGAGGAGGGTTTAACAAAAGTAGGTATCAAAGGAGTAGAATACCGGGTATTTGTCCACGATGCTGTAGAGAGAGACATTGGGCTAATGAATGCCAATCTCAGACCACCATAGAGGGTACTCCATTATCAAAAAATGAACAAGGACCAGGTGTTTATCCACGATATCATGGAGAAAGGCATCGGGCTCCATTGTCAAAAAATGGACAGGGGGGCCCAATGCTCTGGGGCCCAAAACCACAAATATATGGAGCACTGGAGGAACCCAGCAACCCCATCAGGGTAGTGCCCAGGACACATTGTCCATCATATCCCTCATCAGACAAACCAGAGGGAGCACAGGGTTGGACATCTGCACCTCCGCCAGAGAAGTACTAACTCCAGAGATGGGAGTTCAAATCATTCCCACATGGGTAAAAGGACCTCTTCCCCAAGGAACAGTAGGCTTATTATTGGGACGAAGCTCTTCTACTCTAAAAGGACTTATGATAAGTCCTGGGGTAATTGATCCCAATTATGAAGGTGAAATAAAAATCATAGCCAGTTCTCCAAATGGTATATCAGTAATTTCACCAGGAGATAGAATAGCACAGTTACTAATAATACCCAGCCTACATGATAAATTTTCCAGTCTTACTGTATAAAGAGTTTCCAAGGGATTAGGCTCCACAGGTGTAGATTGGGCTATGCTTTCTTTAAATTTAGATTCTCACCCCATGCTAAAACTAAATATTCAAGGACATGAATTTAATGGGCTACTGGATACAGGTGCAGACCTTAGCATCATCTCTCGTCAAGAATGGCCAAAACATTGGCCATTATAACAAGCCACTCAAACGCTTCGAGGCCTAGGAGTGGCGACTAATCCCCATAGAAGTGCAATGGTATTAGATTGGAAGGATCCTGAAGGATGTGAGGGAACTATTCAGCCATATGTATTGGATCATCTTCCCGTAAATTTATGGGGACGAGGTGTCCTAGATCAATTAGATTTGACATTAACAAATAACATCAATCAAAATGCACCCACTATTAGGGCTAGACAAGGTTTTAGGAAAGGAAAAAGATTAGAAAAACAAGAACAAGGTATAGCAGCACCAATACAAATAGATCAAGGAACGGACAGACATGGGTTGGATTTTCAGAAAGGGCCACTGAGACAATAAAAATTACTTGGAAATCAGAAAGACCAGTATGGGTTCCTCAGTGGCCCCTGACTAAAGAAAAGATACAAGCAGCCCATGACCTGGTCAAACAACAATTAGTGGAAGGACATATACAACCTTCTGTATCTCCCCATAATACTCCCATTTTTGTCATCAAAAAGAAATCTGGTAAATGGAGATTATTGCAAGATTTAAGAGCCATTAATAATGAGATGGTTATTATGGGACCTGCTCAATCAGGGATTCCTCAATTGTCTGCTTTGCCAAAAACCTGGTATCTTTTAGATATAGATATTAAAGATTGTTTTTTTTTCAATTCCAATTCATCCTGAGGATAGTCCACGTTTTGCATTTACTATCCCTGCACTGAATCATGAAGGTCCTGATCAGAGATATGAATGGAAAGTACTCCCTCAAGGGATGGTTGACAGCCCAACTATGTGTCAAATTTATGTTAACAAAGTATCCAGCCACTTAGAAATCAAAATCCTGAACTACAAATATTTCACTATATGGATGATGTATTATTAGCACACAAAGTTAAAAACACATTGCTAGAATGTTATGCCACATTTACAAACTTATTAAAAAATTATAATCTAGAGATAGCAATAGATAAAGTACAATTAAATTTTCCAATTAATTATTTAGGAGTTCTATTATCCTCAACCATGGTCCGTCCACCAAAAATTCAAATACGAGTAGATCAACTCAAATCACTTAATGACTTTCACAAGTTATTAGGGGACATAAATTGTATAAGGCCTTATCTAGTATACCAACAGGAGAGTTGGGACCTTTATTTGATACCTAAAAGGTCCATCAGATCCAAATTCACCCCGAATGTTAATGCCTGAAGCAAGAAAGGCATTAAAAATCATTGAAACATATATGGAAAATATGCATTTGGATAGAATTGATATAAGTTTGCCTTTATTATTTATTGTACTACCAACAAAAAATATTCCTACAGAAGTATTTTGGCAAGAAGGTCCATTATTGTGGATACATTTATCTTATTCTCCTAACACTATTCTTACTAGGTATCCTGAGGCTGTAGGACAATTAATACTCAAAGGAATAAAAGCAGCAAAGGGAGTGTTTGGAATTTCTCCCAATAAAATTATTACTCCATATACTATGAATCAAATTGATGAGTTAGCTAATGAGTTAAATACTTGGGCAGTAATCATGTGCAAATCTAATGTTTCATTTGATAACCACTTACCATTTAATCCTTTATTGTCTTTTTGGTCATTGCATCCTGTAATTTTTCAAAAAATGACAAGAAAAACACCTATCATGAATTCTCCAAATATATTCACTGATGGGTCAAATAATGGTACAGCAGCAATAGTTACACCTGATCAAACTTTTACATTTTTAGTACCCAAACAATCAGCTCAAAAGGTAGAGCTTAATGCAGTATTACAAGCTTTTGTGATGTTTAAAGATTCTGTATTTAATTTATTTTCCGATAGTCAGTATATAGTTAATGCTATAATATCCCTTGAAGATGCTGGTAGGATTTCCCCTTCTTCTACTGTTTTCTCTTTGCTTTCCACTATACAAAGTCTAATCTGGGACAGAAAAGATCCATTCTTTTTAGGACATATCAGGGCACATACAGGATTGCCTGGAGCCCTTCGTTTGGGCAATGATTTAGCAGATAAAACTACACATGACATACATATTTTCTCTACACTAGAAGAAGCTATAAATTTTCATAAAAAGTTCCATGTCAATGCTAATACTTTACAAAAGCATTTTAAAATAACTAAGGAACAAGCTAGACAAATAATAAAACAATGTCAAAATTGTGTGACCATTTTACCACAAGTTAATCTTGGAGTCAATCCTAGAGGACTGATACCTAACCATATTTGGCAGATGGATGTCACACACTTGCCAGAATCTGGAAAATTAAAATATTTGCATGTTACAGTTGATACTTCTTCCGGATTTTTGATGGGCTCCCTTCATGCGGGAGAAAAAACTAAAGATGTTATAGCTCATTGCTTACAAAATTTTGCCACTGCGGGCGTTCCAAAACAGTTAAAAACAGACAATGGCCCTGGTTATACTTCTACCTCTTTTAAACAATTTTGCTCATCATTTGGCATTACTCATATAACAGGAATCCCATACAATCCACAGGGACAAGGCATAGTTGAAAGAGCTCATCAAACTATTAAAACGTACTTATTAAAGCAAAAAGAGGGAATTGGGAAGGGGTATATATTCCCCAAAGATAAACTTAAAATAACCCTTTTTACTCTAAACTTTTAAAATTTGGATTCATCAGGGCTTAGTGCTGCAGAAAGGCATATGTGTCCAAAAAATGTACATAAGCCCAAGGTACTTTGGAAGGATATTGTAACAAGACAATGGAAAGGTCCTGACCCAGTAATTGTCTGGAGTCGGGGGTCTGTTTTGTGTTTCCACAGGGAGAACAGCAGCCGATTTGGATTCCAGATAGATTAACTAAAGGGATTTCTACAGACCAAAAAGAAGATGATTTGACTCAAATCCATAACAACTGACATCCAAAACTCCAGTTTGGCTATCCGTACATCTGGCTGAACCAGGATGCTTTTTTCAATATCTATTTTATTATTGCCCTTTCCCACATCATGAAGTTCTATTTTGTTTTTTGAGCTCATACAGACCTAGGTTAATGTTTTGCTGATCAGTTCTATTTTTTTGACTATAGAGTTTTTAAACATTGCAATGGAGATGTCACCTGTGAAAAGCTACAAGGCCTTTACTATTGTCTTATGTGTTGTATGTATTATATTATGTGTGCACACTTGTGTTTTGTGTTATATGTTTGAATGTACGTATGTCCATATATCATATATGATGAGCACTCATGAAAAAATGGATCCAAATATTTTTTTCATGTGATTTAAATGGTTTAATTTAAATTGGGTAAACAGCTGTTGAGGATTGTTTTAATATATGAACAAAAAAGGAGGTTAACAGATCTGTTTGTTTACTTTCACCTTTCCTTTTCATTATATTTAATAATTCTCTTCAAGATAATGTAAATTGTTAAGAAAATTGTTTTCTTTTAGTGCCTTCTGGAATGTTGCATAATTTTTTCTTTAGCCATTATTGCCAGAATTCCTATCTTCATCCCAGTGCCGGTGAAGACAAAGATAAAACTAATCTACAGTTTCTGCAATAGCCATCACTGAACTGCTTGCAGAACTTGCCTAAACTATGTGTCACTTGTATGCATTGTGAACTCACTTGTATGCATTGTGAACTATCTGTTGGTGCAGCGACTTGTGGTAGTGTTGGGGTATTTTTGCTGATGATGTCATCGGTGGTACAATTTTCCCAAAAGGAGCCGTCAATTGGCTTGGTATATCTTCCTCCCTTCTGCTTGTCATGATCGTTCAGCTAAAATTTGGGGGCCAACAGAGGTGAGGCAAAGAACCTCACCCCCCTGCTGGTACAGAGACCTCTCCACAGGTGTGGCTGTATACTGGACCGGTAGTCAGTGACGGGTAAGATCCAATTGCAATGGTACCAACCTAAGACAGGAGGCTGACGCCTTGAGGTCAGCTCATCCGATAACAGGTAAGGACCATATGTACTATTGGACAACCTAAGGCAGGCATGGTCCCTAAGCCACATGCTTGTTGTTTAAACCGAGAGGGGGAGATGTTGAGAGCCACAGCTGAAGGGGCCCCAGCAAACTTCCAGCTGCCGGCTGATGATTGGCTCACAGTGGCCCCAGCAACATCTAGCTGATTGGCTCCTCTGTGGTGATGCTCATTGGGCTGTTTCCCTGCCCTTTCAGACCACAGAGCTGCTCATTGGGGGACTTTTTTGGCTCTGCCCGCGCGACCCAGCCAATCGGCCTCAAGAGCAGGAGGATTGTGGGAGGTGGAGAGGCTGGTGGTTGAGGGAGAGGCTTGTGGGAAGCTGGTGGTGGCAGTTGGGCTCTGAGGGTTTTTCCTGAGGAGCTGTTTTGCTTGGCGTGTGGGGTTCTAAAAATAAAGTTCCTTTCTTTTGACAAGTGGCTCCTGAATTGTGCCCAGCCAGACTGTGGCATATCTGGGAGCCCTGCAGGGGACAGGGACAGGGAGGGGCTGATACAGGGCCCATGCCATCAGGTCCTCAGGCTCATGTGACTATGGGGGCTGGCAGGTCCCCCTCTGCTGTAGGGAACTGGAGACCTGGGAGGGTGACACTGTTGGTTCTGGCCTGGAGGCAGGAGGAGACCAGGTCCCATCTCCAGGAGGCAGGCAGGGGCTCGGTGGCCCACCCTCCACCTTTGTGTCCTTTCTGGCCCTCAGTAGATTACGGGAGGCCCCCTGTACTGGGGAGGCCACTTGGCTGACTCCATTCACCAGCTCCAAAGCTGGTCTCCCAGACACCATTTCTGGGTGGGTCTGTAGATGTGTCCATGATCCACACAAAATTCACCATCTGGGGTCACTGGTAAGCTGTGGGCAGCTAGGGCTCGATAACTGTGGGGTCCTCCAAGAACCAGGGCCACTCTGTGCAGCAGATTGAGGCAGATGCTGGGTGCCTACAGTCCCCAGGGGTTGCCCTGGGCTGTCCTGGGGACGCTGGCCTTGTCACACCTCCAGGGGAACTGACGTGGCAGAGCTGTTCTCATGGCTTCAGTGACCCCATGAGCGGACATGCAGGAGGCTGTCCTCCACAGTGGCACTGACCCAGGGAGGTGCCATGCTGCCCGGCACCACCTGTCTCAGCGGTCACAACCCCGCGGAGGGGGCAAAAACGGAGGGAAATGTGAAGCTCTCCCGGGGTCGAAGCACGTTGGCCTGTACAGAAATGAAGTGGACAAACTCCTCTGTGCCTTAGTGAGACGATTCAAACGGTCTCTGATGGGACGAAGGAGCTTCGTGATTAGAACGACAGCGGGATTGCAGACACGATGCTGAACCCAGAGTCCCGGCTTCCCCACCGTGAGGATGTGACAGTGTCGATGAGGGTCCCCGGAAGCTCCCGTGTGAGAGGATGTGGAAGGTCCCCAGGTGGATGCCTGGGTGACGAGCCTTACTCTGATTAGCTGGGAGGTGACTGCAGGCAGGTGGGGTGTGGCTCGAGGAGGTGGGCCATGGGGGTGTGCCTTTGGGGTTCACAGTTTTGAGATGACTTGGACTCTGCTTCCGGCAGCAGTGTCCTGAGCCACTGTCCCTCACTTTCCCACCATGATTCTCTGCCTCATCCCAGGTTCTGAGCAACGGAGTCGGCCGTCTGTGGACCAGACCTCTGAAGCCGTGAGCACCACATAACCTCTCCTCCTCCAGTTGTTCTTGCCGGGTCTTTTGGTCACAGCAGTGAACAAGCTGACAGAGGATGGCACAAAGACACCTACCTCCACCTGTGAGAGGCCAGTCCCCTCCGTAAGGAAACCCAGCTGGCCACTGCGTACGCCAGGAGCTTCTGGGGCTCCTGGAACACTGCAGCGGGTACACCTTCTCAGGGGACATCCCAGACCTTCCTTCTCACAACCACAAGCTGGCCCTTCCTGTCAAGTTTCACTGAAGGTTTCAAAAACTGTGACTAATTTAGAACCAAAAAAGCAAGTTAAAATAAAAACGAATCACATTCTCACACTTCGAAAGGCACCAAAAGAAAATACCCCAGAAGCTGATGAAGTCAGGGTTTTCAAGGTGAATTTTCTTCTGAGGACGGCTTTGGTGGTGTCCAGGGCTCTCCGTTGCTAGGTTGAATTCTAATTCTACAGACAGCCCATAAGTAGACACTCGGTCCACAATGCGATCGGGTACCACACTCAGAAAGCCGAGGGGAAAACAGCCACAACTGTAAACCATGACCTTGGGAGGAACAGATTAATAGGGAGGAAGGCAGAAATCTGTGATCCAGAGGCACTGCCGACTTGGAATAGTTGAGGGAATCCAACACACATATATATATTTTATTGGCTTAAAAGCACATTTCCTTCCAGGGAAAGGAGAGCAGGCAGAATTGGAGACGAGGAAGGGAGGTGTAACAGAGTCTGACAGGGTTCTGTCTCGGAAAGGGGACGCAGGCAGAGAGGAACGCGGTGCGTCTGGAAAGCATGGCAGCTTTTCTGAAAAAGAAGAGTATTTTCACAGTTGTCCTAAAAATAAAGAACCTGAGAAACCGAACTATCGACGAAGTCTATTTTATAAGTTCTGTTGCACGATCACCCCTAAAAACGCCCCAAGTCCAGGTGATAAACAAGAAAAGCCTCTCACGATTTCAGGGAGCTGGTGATTCGTGACACAGTCTGTCCCCAAGCACAGGAGAGCAGGGGAGCTGCCAGGTCGTCAGAAGAGAGCATGCCGACATGAGCCAGGATCTGAGGGGTAGCCAGAGTGGGCGTGGGTCCCGAGCCAGAGCGAGCGGCACAGCGGGTTACAGGGCAGGTCACCACACTGCCTGGGAGCGAATGTGCCTGTCCCTCAAAACCTGCGTGCGGGAACTGAGATCCCAGGTGAGGGTCCTAGGCCATCAGGAGGTGGTGGGCCATGAGGGCTCCCCCTGGGAAGGGGGTCAGTGCCCAGGAGCGAGGTCGCAGGGACCTGTCATCTCTACAGTCTGGTCCGCCTGGGACGAGCGATGGTCAGTGGCCTTGCCAGACACTGAATCACCAGCACCTGGGTCTTGGACTCCCCGGGCTTCAGCAGTGAGCAGACGTCCAGAACCATGAGAAACAAATGTCCACTGTTTGCAGATTGCCCAGTGTACGGTGTCTCGGGCCAGCATGAAGGCTGAGATAGAGCCTTTCCAAAAGAAGAGAAATAGGACGGGTCATGATCCATGGCTAACATCACCATGGTGCCCATGGTCAGTGCTGAACCGGCTGACCACATCCAAAGGGAGCCAGAGCCCTGCATCATGGAGCACACCAAGTGAACTCCGACCACCAGGAGTCCTGTGCAGACATAACACCCAGGGGGGCGGTGGGGTCACCGCTGTCCTTGTCTCAGAGACACTCCAACCAAATAACACCCAGGCAGGATTCACAGAAATGAGGACTATCTCATTGCTATGTTAAAAGTAGGAAATTCCATCATCAGAAAATCCCCCGATTTCACCTGAAAACAGCCCACTGCATTTAACCTTACATCTGAGGAAGACATGTGACTGCTAATTGTGACAATGTGAAACTGTGTAGACTGTCAACACCAGGTAGCTTTACCTGCTTAACAAAGGCACTTACAAACTCTGACCAGGTGCAGTTTCAGCTACACACGTTCCGAAGCTTTTTCCCTGGCAGAGTTACAGAGCACTGAGAATTTAAAAGGAAGATTCCCCGGTGTCTGCTCTGGCTAATTGGGAGTAGTAGCAGGTTCCAGGTTTAACCTCTGACTATCACAGTTAAAAAGCCAGGCAACATAGGAGACGGTTATTGTGGGGACACTGGATACCAGTCTGCAGAGGACAGTGGACCCCGAGGGAGGGAGGGGAGTTGGGGGCTGCATTGGACCGCCTGCTGCCAGGAGACTTCACCAGCCAATGCAGACAGAGCCTGGGCCTCCCTGTCTGTAGTTCAGGCAGGTCAGCTCTGGGATCCACAGGGGGGTTTCCTGCAGGGAGTTCAGGCAGGTCAGCTCTGGAATCCACATGGGGTTTCCTGCAGGGAGTTCAGGGAGGTCAGCTCTGGGATCCACAGGGGGTTTCCTGGAGGGAGTTCAGGCAGGTCAGCTCTGGGATCCACAGGGGGGTTTCCTGCAGGGAGTTCAGGGAGGTCAGCTCCTGGGATCCACAGGGGGTTTCCTGCAGGGAGTTCAGGGAGGTCAGCTCTGGGATCCACAGGAGGGTTTCCTGGAGGGAGTTCAGGGAGGTCAGCTCTGGGATCCACAGGAGGGTTTCCTGGAGGGAGTTCAGGGAGGTCAGCTCTGGGATCCACAGGGGGGTTTCCTGCAGGGAGTTCAGGCAGGTCAGCTCTGGGATCCACAGGGGGGTTTCCTGCAGGGAGTTCAGGGAGGTCAGCTCTGGGATCCACAGGGGGGTTTCCTGGAGGGAGTTCAGGGAGGTCAGCTCTGGGATCCACAGGGGGTTTCCTGGAGGGAGTTCAGGGAGGTCAGCTCCTGGGATCCACAGGGGGGTTTCCTGCAGGGAGTTCAGGGAGGTCAGCTCTGGGATCCACAGGGGGTTTCCTGGAGGGAGTTCAGGGAGGTCAGCTCTGGAATCCACATGGGGTTTCCTGGAGGGAGTTCAGGCAGGTCAGCTCTGGGATCCACAGGGGGTTTCCTGGAGGGAGTTCAGGGAGGTCAGCTCTGGGATCCACAGGGGGTTTCCTGGAGGGAGTTCAGGGAGGTCAGCTCTGGGATCCACAGGGGGTTTCCTGGAGGGAGTTCAGGGAGGTCAGCTCTGGGATCCACAGGGGGTTTCCTGGAGGGAGTTCAGGGAGGTCAGCTCTGGGATCCACAGGGGGTTTCCTGGAGGGAGTTCAGGGAGGTCAGCTCTGGGATCCACAGGGGGGTTTCCTGCAGGGAGTTCAGGCAGGTCAGCTCTGGGATCCACAGGGGGGTTTCCTGGAGGGAGTTCAGGGAGGTCAGCTCTGGGATCCACAGGGGTGTTTCCTGCAGGGAGTTCAGGGAGGTCAGCTCTGGGATCCACAGGGGGTTTCCTGCAGGGAGTTCAGGCAGGTCAGCTCTGGGATCCACAGGGGGGTTTCCTGCAGGGAGTTCAGGGAGGTCAGCTCTGGGATCCACAGGGGGGTTTCCTGCAGGGAGTTCAGGCAGGTCAGCTCTGGGATCCACAGGGGGTTTCCTGGAGGGAGTTCAGGGAGGTCAGCTCTGGGATCCACAGGGGGGTTTCCTGGAGGGAGTTCAGGGAGGTCAGCTCTGGGATCCACAGGGGGTTTCCTGGAGGGAGTTCAGGGAGGTCAGCTCCTGGGATCCACAGGGGGGTTTCCTGCAGGGAGTTCAGGGAGGTCAGCTCTGGGATCCACAGGGGGTTTCCTGGAGGGAGTTCAGGGAGGTCAGCTCTGGAATCCACATGGGGTTTCCTGGAGGGAGTTCAGGCAGGTCAGCTCTGGGATCCACAGGGGGTTTCCTGGAGGGAGTTCAGGGAGGTCAGCTCTGGGATCCACAGGGGGTTTCCTGGAGGGAGTTCAGGGAGGTCAGCTCTGGGATCCACAGGGGGGTTTCCTGGAGGGAGTTCAGGCAGGTCAGCTCTGGAATCCACATGGGGTTTCCTGCAGGGAGTTCAGGGAGGTCAGCTCTGGGATCCACAGGAGGGTTTCCTGGAGGGAGTTCAGGCAGGTCAGCTCTGGGATCCACAGGGGGTTTCCTGGAGGGAGTTCAGGCAGGTCAGCTCTGGGATCCACAGGGGGGTTTCCTGCAGGGAGTTCAGGGAGGTCAGCTCTGGGATCCACAGGGGGTTTCCTGGAGGGAGTTCAGGGAGGTCAGCTCTGGAATCCACATGGGGTTTCCTGGAGGGAGTTCAGGCAGGTCAGCTCTGGGATCCACAGGGGGTTTCCTGGAGGGAGTTCAGGGAGGTCAGCTCTGGGATCCACAGGGGGTTTCCTGGAGGGAGTTCAGGGAGGTCAGCTCTGGGATCCACAGGGGGTTTCCTGGAGGGAGTTCAGGGAGGTCAGCTCTGGGATCCACAGGGGGTTTCCTGGAGGGAGTTCAGGGAGGTCAGCTCTGGGATCCACAGGGGGGTTTCCTGCAGGGAGTTCAGGGAGGTCAGCTCTGGGATCCACAGGGGGGTTTCCTGGAGGGAGTTCAGGGAGGTCAGCTCTGGGATCCACAGGGGGGTTTCCTGCAGGGAGTTCAGGGAGGTCAGCTCTGGGATCCACAGGGGGTTTCCTGCAGGGAGTTCAGGCAGGTCAGCTCTGGGATCCACAGGGGGGTTTCCTGCAGGGAGTTCAGGGAGGTCAGCTCTGGGATCCACAGGGGGGTTTCCTGCAGGGAGTTCAGGCAGGTCAGCTCTGGGATCCACAGGGGGTTTCCTGCAGGGAGTTCAGGGAGGTCAGCTCTGGGATCCACAGGGGGGTTTCCTGGAGGGAGTTCAGGGAGGTCAGCTCTGGGATCCACAGGGGGGTTTCCTGCAGGGAGTTCAGGGAGGTCAGCTCTGGGATCCACAGGGGGGTTTCCTGGAGGGAGTTCAGGGAGGTCAGCACCTGGGATCCACAGGGGGTTTCCTGGAGGGAGTTCAGGGAGGTCAGCTTCTGGGATCCACAGGGGGTTTCCTGGAGGGATTTGAGGGAGGTCAGCTTCTGGGATCCACAGGGGGTTTCCTGGAGGGAGTTCAGGGAGGTCAGCTCTGGGATCCACAGGGGGGTTTCCTGGAGGGAAGGGCAGAAAGCCTGACTTGGCAGTCTGCAGGTGTTCCTCTCAAGTCAGCTGAATACTGATCAAGGCAGCTGTGACAGAAACCTGGGGGGGGGGGAGCAAGACAGAGCCCAGCAACAGGCTTAGAGGGAGCCGTTGCTGACGTCCACGCAGGGCTGGGACCCTTCCCTGGGTTGGGGAGCAGGGCAGGCAGGGTCACAGGGGACATTACCTCACCTTGCCTGCTGCTGCCTTGCTTCTCCTGAACAAAGCCAAAGGCAAGCCCCATGATCCACTGTTCTGGATCAACTTTGCCCCCCAGAACCAGGTCAAGAGCATTTAGAAGAACAGGAGACCAGTGAGCCCCACAGGGCGAGCTCCAGTGTCTGGTCTCCAGTGAGACAGGAGCCTGGAAGCTGGTCACCAGTCAATCAGAAGGAACCCCAGCTGCAGAGGCACAGGAGCACACCAGCACCCATGTGGTGCCGACTCCTCTGTCCACCTCTTTATTTATTCAGTTTCTACCAGGGATTGAACCCAGGGGTGCTTAACCTCTAAGCCACCTCCCCTGTCCCCCCTTTTTTTTTTAGTTTTGGAACAGGGTCTGGTTAAGTTAATGTTTAGGGCCTTGCTAAGTTGCAGAGGCTGACTTTGAACTCACAATCCTTCTGCCTCAGGCTCCTGAGCTGCTGGGATTACAGGTATGTGCCACAATGCCTGGCTAGACCAGGATTTAAAAATAGTCATTGTGACTACGTTCCATCTGTGCAAAACACTAGAGAGGAGATTGAACATATCATACTGAGTAAAGACACGGAAGTCATAACAAAGAGTTGAATTGAACTTCTAGAGGCAGAACCCACAATATCTGAGAAAAAAAATATACTGCAATGGATTAACAGTAGATCAGAAAGTTTACAAAAAAAATGACTATTGAATTTAAATACATGGCAATATAAGTTGACCGGAAAATAGAGAAAATATAAAAGACTAAAAAGTAAATTTAACAGATCACTGGTTAAGTGTTTTAAACTACATAGAGAAGAATGAAGATAAGAACAAAAGTGGATTTCTCGTTGAAAATAATACAAGCTACAATACAGTGAAGAAGCATCTCTATTGTACTGAAAGCAAAAAAAAAAAAAATCAACCTACAATTCTATAGTAAGCAAAATTACCCTTCAAAAATGAAGTCAAAATGAAGACTTTTCCAGACACACAAAAACTAAAAAACATCAATTGTCAGAAGATCTGCACAAAAGAAACCTGTTCTTCAGGCAGAAGGGGAGTCACACCGGATGTGGACATGAGTCCCAGAAATTACCAAGAGCACCAGAATAGGTAGCCACGGGAGTTGCTTTTGTTATTGTAAAATATATTGTAACACAATTGATATTTAAAGGCAGGTAATTACAAAGTACTCTGGGGTTTTATGTACACACGACAATACCACAGAAGCCAGGAGGGGAGAATGTAGGGGAGCCACTGTGGGGGTGAGCACATGTGCAATGTGGTATAATATCACTCAAAGGCAAACTGCAACAAGTGACATTGTCTATCAGAATCCCAAGAGAATTGTCTAAGTGCTACAGGAAATGGTTATGCTAATAAGCCAGCAAAGGAGACAAATGACTTATAAAACTGTGTTAAAAATTCAACACTCACTCCTAATTAAAATCTTGAGCCAACTAGAGATAAACATGAACTTCCCTGATGTGACAATGACATCTACTAAAACCTACAAGTAACATCATCCATAATGTGAAACTAGATGCATTTTAGCAAGATCAGGAATCACATAAGAATGTCTACTGTCATCTCTTATCCAATCTGAAGTAGAGATTATGGCCAATGTAATAAGGCAAGAAAAGGAAATAAAGGGAATCCAGTTTGGAAAGAATGATCTAAAGGTAACTATTCTCAGCTGACATGACTTCTAAATGAGAAAATCCTATGGGAACTACCAAACAATTTCTATAACTAAAAAGTGACTTCAGCAGCACTGCAGAAGACAATATCTATATATAAAAATCAAATGCACTTTTGTATGCTAGTGACAATCATAAATGGATATTTTAAAATTTCCATTTATAATAATATAAAAAATAAATATGATTAAAGATACATGATACCTATACTCTTTTCTGAGGAAAATTAAAGAACTAAATAAATTGAAAGATAGATTGTGTCATGGATCAGAAGACTCAACGTGTTAAGATACCAATTTTCTCTGCATAGATTTGCTGATTAGTGTAATCCTAATAAACACCTTTGGCTTTTAAAAATCTGTTTAAATTGAAAACTGAATTTAAAAATTCATGTAGCAATTCTAAGTAGTTAGAATAAAACACTTTTAAAAAAGATTTGGAGAACTTCTTTGGAGAACTAACACAATACATAGTTAAATGATTTTGGACAAATGTCCAAAGCCAATCTGGAGGAAAAGAGTGCTCTTTTCTACAAATGATGCTGGACTAACTGGGTCTTCAAATGCACAAAGAAAAGTAACTTCAATCCACATCTTGCATCATACACAAAAACGAGTTCAAAATAGGTCATAGGCCTAGATGTGAAACCTCAAACTACAAATCTTCCAAGAAGAAAATGATGTGGAAGAAAATCTTTGTAACCTTGTATTATGCCAAAGATTTCTAATGTCTACCATCCAAGAGGCAATCCTCAAAGGAGAAGGCGATGAATCAGACCACGTCAAATGCAGGAACTCTGCCAGTTACAGATACTATTAGAAAAATAGAAAGACAAGCTAAGCTGTGAGAAAGTATTTCAAAATCACATATTAAAAAGGATTTGTATAGAGAATGTATGACTCTTAAAATGAAATACCAGAAACCAAATAGTCCAATTGAAATGAGGAAACATGATATGGACCCTGGCGGAGACGATGCCCAGGCAGTGAGCCTGGAGCACCGGTATTATTATAGAAGTCAGAGAGGTGCAAGTTCAGACCCCAGGTGATGCCCCGTCACACACACCTGAGAGTCTGAGACCTGGGACCTGCCCAGTGCTGTGAGGAGGTGGAGCAGCTGGATGCTCAGGCTTTGCTGGGGGAATACAATCAAAGCTGGTCTAGAAAGCAGAGGATCAGTTTCCTAAGAGCAAGTGTACACCTGCCCTGAGACCCAGTCATTCTAGGTCACAAAGGATTGTGTCTCTGCTGACTCGTACGCAAATGTTCATAGTATTTTAATGGCCCCAAGTGGAGGTGATTCAAGTGTCTGTCGACAGGGAATGGATGAGCACGCCTTAGTACATCTGCAATGTGGAATATTTCTCGGCCATAAAAAGGAATGAGCCAGGATTGCAGCACCCTGCTTGAATCTCAAAATTATTATACTGAGCAGAAGAACCAGACTCCCCCCACGCCCCCAAAAGAGTTCATCCTGTGTGGCTCCATGTACATCACAAAGCAATGAGCAGCCATCTGTGCTAAGGGAAGTGGGGGTGGAGGTAAGGTCATAAAGCAGCACAGGGAATCGTGGGGATGATGCTTCTTGTTCATTGTCTTGATTGCACTTGCTCAAGTGTAAACTTTAACATGTGAAGCTTATGGCATGTTGATCATACCTGAAGAAAGCCAATAAAGATAGTTTTTTAAAAGTTACATACTATGATTTTTCCGTTCAAAACAATGCTCACTGGTCTTCAATCTAACAAAGAAACCGAAAGGTCTCACCTTTTCTTATCAGTGTTTTACACACATTAGTTTAATATAAAAGTTTAAAATGAGGCAACTGCAATTCATTCTGACCTATAACAATCTTGGTGAAATTAGATGGTTGGCAGAAGAATCTAATGTAATTATGTGATTCATCCCCTGTTTAGGGCTGTCTGCTAAGAGCCGGTCCCTGCAGCATGATCGGAGGTGCAGGTACAGCAAGTCATGGCCATGGCACCTGGTGCACTTGAACAAGGGAGCTCCCAGGGACCGTCCGGCTGTCCTAGTCCCTGCAGCCTGTCTCCAGGTGTGACGGAGGCAGGTAAGGCCCTGTGTTGAGGATGTTAACCTCAGATCACAGCTGGTCAGCATGCTGAGCAAGGGGTGCTCTGGTTCACCGCAGCCTAGTGTGGCTCTGGCTATAAGCCAAGTCCCTTGTCCTCCCTCTCTGCAGCTTGGACCAATTACGAGCGACACGCTACACGTTCCTCGTGCCTGGTACAGTTCTGAGTTTCCATCACCCAGCCTCGTGGATCTGCAAAGAGGAAAGCAATTCTCACACCTGAACAGTCTCACTTCAGAAAAATTTCCCCCACAGTGGAAAAGTCTTCATGCGTTTTCTGGTGGGTGGGAGTGGGGGGCGGCGAGGAGGAGGGGCAGAGAGGAAGGAGGAAGGAAACAGGTCTGGGTGCCTCACTGTGGGAGGACCCTTCCGGACCCTCTTCTCTGCCCAGATGTGCAGGACCAAGGCTCACTTCTGTGCCAGGGACTGCAGCATCTGAGGTGGGTGCACTGGGCACCCGGGTTATTTCTGCCCTGACCCAATTGGACCTGGTGAACCCCATCTTCTGGAATAGCAGGGGACGGCCTCTCTGCTCCTCCGGAGGCGTCCACTCTGGTGTGGTCTGTCCCCCAGGGCTCCTGCCCTCCTCTCCCTTTCCTGTCCTGGTGTCCGTGTATGGGACAAGTAACATGGTGGGGTCCTCGGTGTCTCTCGTTGTGTGGGCACCTGACTTCTGTTGGGGTCTCAAGTGACTGCGGATCTGCCCGCTCACCAGTACGGAGCTTCCCAGTGGCCGCTGCCCAGTGCAGGAGGAGCAGCAGGGCCTGCTGGGTCTCTGTCCCTGTGGAGCTGGGGCTTCCTTGCAGCCTGGGCTCAGGGACGTGAAGCACACTGAGAGGAGCCTGTCCTTCCAGAGCAGCCCTGCCCAAGGGGCGCAGTGGCGCTGCCAGGCTGGTGAAGAGCTGCACCGTAGCTAGCACAGCACCCTGCATCCGCGGCCTAGTGGGCCACCTAGAGTCCTGGGCGCGGAGGTGGAGTGCCCTCTGTGGGCACGGCAGACGCACCAGGAGCAGGTTGGAGGGGCCATCTCTGGACAGCAGGAGTCGGTGCTGGTTGTCATTTTCTTTCCCACTTGTGGCTGAGGCTTGCCCAGGACCCGAACAGGAATGGGTCCCCTTTGGCACTTTGCCCTTGGGAAACCAGCCCCTGCCCTGGGGGTGCCGTGTAGGGTCCACAGTCCTGCCCACTGCTCTGCCCCAGCACAGGGGAGAGACCCAAGACTCCATCAATGGCAGTCCCTGTGGATGTTGGTGGCCTAGGTGGAGGACGGTATCTCCTTTCATTACCATCAACTTCTGGTCCCCTGCTCCCTGCTCCTTGGAGCTGCCTGTTTGCATTTTAATTGAATTGAATTTCATCAGCGCTGAGTGTGGCTGTGCCCTTCCTCAGGACCTCAGGCCTCTCCACACTGCATGGAGCTGCAGCCCCCCCCCCAGCCCCCCAGCAGGTCTCCCCAGAGCTCCGCCCTCACCTCAGAGGACACCCTCAGGCCCCACCCTTCACCTGGCCCCTGCCCCAGTCCCCACACCCCCTCTGCAGCCCTCAGGCTCTTTCTGAAACAGACCTGCTCCCCGTGCTGGTTAGGGACCACCATGCAGGGCCTTCCATGGCTACTGAGGCCCTGGGCCAGCAGCGTGGGCTGTGCCCTCCTCTGTGCCTGTGTGGACTGCTGTCCTGGCCTCTGTCCTCACGGGGCAGGCTGGGTCCGGGGGTGGGTGCTCAGTGAACACGGGGGATGGGCAACAGGAGCGGTCACAGTGCTGCTGTTTGGATGCCTCTCAGAGGTCCCCTGAGCTGTGCCTGTCTCTTTGATGTCGTCGGCCTGCCTCTGGTGGGATACACAAGTGTCCCCCACACTTCCCAGAAGAGGTGCTATGGGGGAGCTGTTGGAGGGCTCGGTGGTCTCCTTGGGGACAGCTTCTGCCACCTGGAACACGTTCCTGGGCGAAGCTGGTGATCCAGGGTGCCCCTTGGGCTTCTCAGAACACAGCTGGTTGCTCCCTGAAATTGCCAACCTGCTAAATGAGAATGATATCGCCTGCAGCATTTTATATGAAATTTGGCTTTTGATCCGAGTCTCCAGAGGCGCTCTGTGAGTTTCGATGTGCTCAGCAGGCTGGCGGAACGTGAGACGGCAAGTGTCTCCTGGCCTGGACCACAGGCACGGAGGATGGGGGACCCGTGGGGGACCCTCCCTGCACCCTGTGCCCACCCGGCAGAGGAAACACCCAGGCAGATTGGGTCCCCAGAGGCTGCGCCAGGGTTTCTCACGGCAGAGGGAATGGCTGTCTCAGTCACGCTTCGCCAGAGGTCACGGGAGTCTCCTCTTCGGAATGGAGTCCAGCCCAGGCAAACCGAGTGCCTCACCCATGACCTGTGCCAGGGAGAGGCCAATGGCCTGGGGTCCACTGGGAGGAGTGCCTCCGTATTCTGCCCCCTTGGAGAAAGTCCATGTGGCTGCTGCAAGAAACTCCCAGATTTTAAAGATCTGCTGGTCTCAGATGACACAAGTCGAGCAGTCGCCCTCCCCTGAGCTGGGCACAGATTCTCTGTGACTCTGCCTGGCATGGCCTGGACGGCTGGGCCCACCCTCCTGGAGGGTCTCAAGGACAAGGCTGGGAGGCCCTCGGAGGCTCAGCCTGCCCTTTCCTCAGAGTCCCTGGCCCAGGCCCCCTGCTCTCCTCTCACCAGCACCTTAGGGGCCGGAGCAGACTAAGAAGGTCCCTGTGGGGGCACAGGCCCAGGCAGCCTCCAGCCTCTGGGAGAGAGGGCTTTGCCCTGAGAGGAGGCAGGACGGTCCCTTGCATTTCAGTTCTCACTAAACACTGACAGTATGACAGCCCCGTGGTCCCCCCCCCCCGCCCCCGGGCAATAGGTTGGGGTTTGAGAGTGCTGGAAGGCCTGGGGGACGCAGGTGGCTCCTGTGGGCCGGGAGATGCCCCCTGCTGGTGCTGCAGGGCCAGCTGACAGGGCAGCAATGCCCTCACTGAGGGCTCTGGGTGCAGCGGGCAGAGGACATTCCTCCTCCTTGGCAGAATCCGGGAATCACCAGCACCCAAGGCCAGGCCAGGCCACCCAGGCCACCCAGGCCAGCCCCAGGCCAAATGCAAATAACCCTCAGAACAGCAGGGTGGGGCCTAGCAGCCTAAGCCAAGGTCCTCCAGGGACTAGGTGACAAGCCCTTTCCGGCTGGCCACCAGGACAGTAGGCAAATCCAGGCCTGCCTGTCCTGTCCCTTCATGTCAGTTCTGTGCACTGGGGGCCTCAGGAGTTGTCCACTGGGGTGCACCCAGCCCAGGGCCCCTCCCGGGCCAGAGGGTGTGACTGTCATGGCCGCCCTCCAAAGGGGGGCTCACAGACAAAGGCCACCAGCAGCCAGGCCTGGCAAATGGTGGCTGAGCCCAGAGAGGCACTTCAGGGCCAGTGGCTGGGCCTGTCCACCTGACAGGTCACTGAGCTGTCCCGACAGCTCCACTTCCCGGCTGAGGACAGGCGAGGATGGGAGAACCTGCCGTGTTCCTGGAGGAGAAGGTCAGCCAGATGCTGGGCCATGCTGAGGGCATGAGGAGAGGCCCGCAGCCACGTGGCTCCCGCACGGCCGTGACACGGTCCTCGGGCCTCACAGGACTGCGCACTGGCAGCTCCTAGGCCCAAAGGGGCCCTTGCACCAGGCGGCCTGGGTCACAAAGGCGCCGGCTGGTGGGCGGCTGTCTGCCTCAGCCTCCGCGGGTGAAGCTGCAGGGAGACTCAGCAGTCACCGTGGTGTGGCGTCTGTGACAGCCAGCCATTCAGGTTCCCTCAGTGACGTAAATGGCCATATGGGTTCACGCTGAGGGAAGTTCTGTTCCACAGTCCGTGTCTTGGAACTGTGCCTTATTTACATGAAAGATGGCATTGGGTCTCATTTGTGCATCCCCATCTCCTACAGCCCAGGTGTCTCCAGGGTCCCGGCCGGTGTGAGGCCGCTCCCAGCAGGTCTGGCCACATCCTTCGCTGGGCACTCAGCGGTCAGGTAGCATCTGCAGGCCCTGGTGTCCGCTCCTCTCCTCCCCTGGACCGGCCGTCTCCTGGGAGCGCAGCTCAGCTCGCCCCTGGGCTGCAGGGGTTTTGAGTCCTGGGAGACAAACCTGCAAGGCTCTGCTTACAGCTGGTGTTGGGCCTGGTTTGGTTTTAGGGTTCGCCTCCAGGGAACCTTCTGGATGTGCAGGCAGAGTGGCAGGCGAGGAGGCCAGGCCCCTGGCCTTGGTCCAGGTCCTGACTGGGGCCAGAGACCCTCAGGGTCCACGCTGCCCTGGGTATGGGTCCTGGGTGTGTGGGTTAGGGGCAGGCCCCACAGTGGAAGCCTGGGGTTCCTCCGCTGGCCCCACACTGGCCACTGAGGGGAGCAGCAGGCTGGTGGCCTCCTTCCCCTCAGAGGAAGGACAGGAAGCCCTTCCCTTGCTCTCTGCCTCCTCTGAATCCTGCAGGCTCTGCCTCAAGCCCCAGCAGGGAAGCCATGAGCAGGGGCAGCTCACATGGTCGGTCCACAGTGCACGAGGAAGACAGGGCAGGGCTGCTGGCCTTCTCCATGGGCATTTGCTCCCGGAGGCCCCCTGGCTCCAGCCCTGGGCAGTCCAGCAGGGTCAGGAGCAGCCAGGGGTGTCGGGACCCCCAGGGCCCACCCACACAGCCCTATCAGGGTTCAGGCTGTGCACAGCCACCCCCTGGGACCCCAGAGCCACACTGTGGTGGGCAGAGAAGAGCAGGACAGGGGCCAATAGAGACAGTGTCCATCAGCACGAAGCAGGAAGGAGCGCAGAGCACAGCAGAGGACCTGGCCCTGTGGAGGCAGAGGCGAGGGCTCCAACCTCGCCCCATGGTCTCCTCTGCCCAGCATCCTGCTGACCATGGACCCCCTTGGCCTCAGGAGAAGTCAGGGCTGGACCTAGTTCTTTTTTTCAGAAAATTATTTAATTGACTTTTTAAATTCACAAATGAGAATCGCCTGTCCTCGTAGTGTGGACCGCGACACTGTACAGCACCGTGGAGGGGCCAGACGAAGCTCATGAACACGTGTCACCTCGTGTCACTTTTGTGGTGAGAACATTGCAGTCCACTCTGTGAGATGTCCAGTCGCACATGGCCTTGCTGTGGGCCAGACACCTTGCCGTGCCATCGTCCACCACAAGATCCTGCATGTGGTGGAACTTCTGCCCTCTGACCGGGCCCTGCCCCTTGAGCGCTCGCCGCCCTCCTCTGGTCATCTTGTGACACTGGTCATTGAAGGACAGCCTCTTCCCAGCTCCCAGGGGCACAGGCCTCCTCTGCAGGTGTCCCTTCCCTTCCCCCTCCCTCCTGCCACACTGGACACACCTGGGAGCAGGTGTGCACCCTGAGCCGACCCACCCCGCAGGGGCCTGGGTGTTGCGGGGAAGTCTGCTGGATGAATGAGTGAGGGGGGACACTTCGGGCCTGTCACCTCCCAGGTGTTGCTGGCCCTTGACCCCAGCTGACTCTTCACTTCCGTGTGTCCCTGTCCTGCAGCTGAGGCTCTGGCCAACCACCATAGGGGAACTGCCCTGGCCACCCAGCCTCTCTGTGTGCGTCCACTGCCTGTCCACACTGGGCCCCAGCATTGCATGCTTGCTGGTATGTCTCCCTGGGTGGACTGTGAGCTCCCTGAGGACAGGGGCACGGCCTCATGAGAATGACCCTTGCCCAGGCGCATGTCCCCAGGTGGGACGGTGTCTGCCAGGGGCTCAGGTTTACAGTTCCCACGGAAACAAGGACACACCTCCACACCTGGTGTCCCCCACGTCCCTCGGCTGGCAGAGCACCCCTGTAGGTGGGGGTGGGCACCTCCTCCCTGCAGCGTGCAGCTGCTGGAATCCTGCAGACCCCTGGGCCTCTGCTTGTGCTGGGACCCTCCCCTCTCGTGGCCTGGGTCCTGGTGACCAGCACAACGCTATCCTGGCCCTGGGCCGCTGCACAGCTTCTCTGCTCTCAGCTGCTACAAGTCAGGTAACTGGTGAAACTCTGTCCCAGAAAACCTAATAACCAGCGATTTTTATAAATGACCAGGCTTGGCAGGAAACAAGATTGAACTTTCTGGTTGACAAATCCCTTTTTTGATTGGTGTGAATTCTTCCCTTTGGGGCTCTGAGTAGAAACAGGTTCAGAAAATAAAGCCTTCATTTCTCTGCGCCCCGCTGCCCCGGTGTTTAGCGGCGGCCAGGAACCTCCAGTCTCCTGCAGACCCAGGGGTCCAGTCCTGCCCTGCCCTGCAGCAGCCCTCTCCCGGCTGCGCTCCCTCTGGGGAAGGGCCACTTCGAGCTGCCCTTCTGCTCCTGCCCTGGTCCATCTGCTGCCGAGCCGAGGGGCCTGCCGGGGAGCTCAGAGCCCTGGTGCCCTGTGACATCTGTCCGTGGGGTCTGTCTGCTCCGGTTGCCCTCTGTCCCCAGGCTCTGCAGGACCTCTCTCCCTCCTCCACTCCCAGGCCTCCCTCCGCAGCA
Organism: Urocitellus parryii; assembly: GCF_045843805.1. Lineage (NCBI taxonomy): Eukaryota > Metazoa > Chordata > Mammalia > Rodentia > Sciuridae > Urocitellus > Urocitellus parryii. The sequence continues at coordinate 209,910,615 of NC_135535.1, read as the reverse complement.
GGCTCTAGGCCTCCCTCGGCAGGGTGCCCTGGCCTCTCCTCGCTGGACCCCTCTGCTCTGCCCGCGGCTCTGATGGCAGGCAGCCTGTCCCGCGGGCTTGGGGGGATGGGGGGGATCGGCTCCTTCACAAGGGCCAGGCCCCTGGCTGCTGCCCCTGTTCCTCACCACAGCCACCCGCCACCCACTCCGTGGACGCATCCCCTGGTGATGGCCCCAAGCTCTGTGCCCTCCTCTGGGCAGAAGTGACTGTGGCCTGCAGACCTGAGGGGCCCAGGTCATTCTCCTGTGGCCGCAGTGGCTGTCCCTCAGGCGGCCTGTCCACAGCCACACGCAGCACTGCCTCTCTCCCTGGAGGTTCCAGGCTCCCTTGCTCTGGTGTCTCCTGAGAGCCACGGACTCCCATGCAGCGCCCTCCTGCCTGCAGTCCCACCTGCTGGGTGACCAGCTCTGGGCCAGTGCTTCCCACTGCGTCCCTCCCCACAGCACGTGTGCAGACAGGCTATGGCTTCATATTCCATTAGAGGAAGCAGAGACTCAGAGAGGTTAAGGCAGGCAGGCAGAATCACACAGCCTCTGAGCGTGAACCTGGAGCCACGCCTGTCACCAGCAGAGAGGGGCCAGCTCCTGGGCCCCTGCACTGCGTCTCAGGCAGGGTCATCTGTCCCTGCTGAAGCAGGAGGGGAGGGTGGGGTCTCATGGGAGCGGGGTGTGAACTGGCGGCTGGAATCCTCCCACACCTTGCAGCTAGGGGTTGTGACAGGAGGCTCCCATCTTCCACCCACGTGGCCCTGGGCCTCCTGCTGTCCCTCGCTGCCCTTTCCACATGGATCCCCACAGTCTCCTTTCCTCCTGGACCCTGCGTATGTCATTCTACTCACCTTCCCTGAGCCCTCTTCTCTCCCGTGGTGGCCAGCTTTTCATCACTGGGAGCAAAACAGGTGACAAGAACAACTTAGAGGAAGGGAGACTTGTTCCGGCTCATGGTCTTGGAGGCTCAGTCCCTGGCCGGTGAGCTCCACTGCACTGGGCCTGGGGAGGCAGAAGTCACGGTGGGAATATGTGGAGGAGGAGAGCTGCTTGGCTCAGGGCAGCAGGGAGCTGGGAGCTGCGGTGTCCAGAGGGGACAAGACGTTCTGGGGGGACCAGACGTTCCAGGGGGAGACGACATTCCAGGGCCGGCCCCCTTCTGGCCTGCCTCTTCCACCAGGCCCACTGCCCAGGGTGGATCAACCCACAATGGACGTCAGAGCCTTCCTGGTCCAGTCACTTCCCCATCCCCGGCTCTGTACCCCTGGGACTGCGGGACACTCCCAGTCAACCACAAGAGTCCCTCTTCAGCCTGGCGGCCCACGGGGCTGACCTGGGCTGGCCCACCTCCTACCAGGAGGACAGAGGTATCCCAGGTCCACACTCACAGAGCTGGACTCCAAGGTGGAAGCCCCATGGTGCTGCCTTCTCCCGGCGGTCACTCTGTGGGCTGGCCGGGGCTCTGCTCCCTGAATGCTGAGATGTTCAAGTTCCTGTTTCTTGGGCAACTCCCACGAATGAGATGGGGTCAGCCCCAGCACAGTGACTGCTTCTAGAAGTCTCCATCGACAGTGGACCGGGGCAGCGGACCCTGCCCAGAGGACAGCAGTGTCTTCCACTGGACTCCACAACCTCCCAGCCCTGGGGCTCTTGGCCTTTTACCTGGCCTGTTCCATGTTGTTAACTGTGATTAAGATCCAGTTACCAACGGAAGGGGCGGGATCAGAGCTGCTGCTCACACTGCAGCTGAGCACCACCCATGGCTGTCCTTCCATGGACGGCCCCTCAGATCTGCAGGCCCCTTGATGTCAGATGGCTTGAGGGCCTGTTCCTCTACAGGGGTGACCCAGCGTCCAAACCTTCTGTCCCTGGGCCCCGCACTCACTGCCTTCAGCGTGGGGCTGCAGGACCCTGAGACTCCAGGACTGGGTGTGTCCCTCAGGGACCTGGCCAGGAGAGGTGACAGGGGCACGAGGGGAAGTGGGAGAGGTGACCCACCGAGAAACCCTGGGTGCCGATCCAGGGAAGAAGAGAAGGGACCCCTGTCTTCCTGACCTCTTTCTTGGGTGGCTGTGGTCTCTCTTGACGTGGGAGCAGGCTGATGGGGCAGCAGCACTGGGAGAGCAGGAGGACTCCATGATTTGAGTGACCGCGGGCCCAGAGGAGGGAGAACTTGGAGTTCTGAGCCGGAAGCCAGCTATTCACACCATTTAAAGGCTAGTAGGGTGGCATCATGGACGCTCCCCACCACTGGGAAGCAGCTCACAGAGGCTGAGAGAAGAAAGGGCTGCTCACAGGGAGGAGGGCTCCTGGGGCAGGGACTTACAGTCCAAAAGGGGGGGCCTGGTCAGTCAGGCCACCTGCAGAAAGGCTGAGAGGAGGAGGACCCTCCCAGCACTGGTTTCCACCATGATGTCTGTGACCCCATGTCACCACAGGTGAGAGGAGGAGGACCCTCCCAGCACTGGTTTCCACCATGACCTCTGTGACCCCATGTCACCACAGGTGAGAGGAGGAGGACCCTCCAAGCACTGGTTTCCACCATGACTTCTGTGACCCCGTGTCACCACAGGTGAGAGGAGGAGGACCCTCCCAGCACTGGTTTCCACCATGATGTCTGTGACCCCGTGTCACCACAGGTGAGAGGAGGAGGATCCTCCCCCACTGGTTTCCACCATGACATCTGTGACCCCGTGTCACCACAGGTGAGAGGAGGAGGACCCTCCCAGCACTGGTTTCCACCATGACACCTGTGACCCCGTGTCACCACAGGTGAGAGGAGGAGGACCCTCCCAGCACTGGTTTCCACCATGACATCTGTGACCCCGTGTCACCACAGGTGAGAGGAGGAGGACCCTCCCAGTACTGGTTTCCACCATGACGTCTGTGACCCCATGTCACCACAGGTGAGAGGAGGAGGACCATCCCAGCACTGGTTTCCACCATGACATCTGTGACCCCGTGTCACCACAGGTGAGAGGAGGAGGACCCTCCCAGCACTGGTTTCCACCATGACCTCTGTGACCCCGTGTCACCACAGGTGAGAGGAGGAGGACCCTCCAAGCACTGATTTCCACCATGACATCTGTGACCCCGTGTCACCACAGGTGAGAGGAGGAGGACCCTCCCAGCACTGGTTTCCACCATGACATCTGTGACCCCGTGTCACCACAGGTGAGAGGAGGAGGACCCTCCCAGCACTGGTTTCCACCATGACATCTGTGACCCCGTGTCACCACAGGTGAGAGGAGGAGGACCCTCCCAGCACTGGTTTCCACCATGACATCTGTGACCCCGTGTCACCACAGGTGAGAGGAGGAGGACCCTCCCAGCACTGGTTTCCACCATGACATCTGTGACCCCGTGTCACCACAGGTGAGAGGAGGAGGACCCTCCCAGCACTGGTTTCCACCATGACATCTGTGACCCCATGTCACCACAGGTGAGAGGAGGAGGACCCTCCCAGCACTGGTTTCCACCATGACATCTGTGACCCCGTGTCACCACAGGTGAGAGGAGGAGGACACTCCCGCACTGGTTTCCAACATGACCTCTGTGACCCCATGTCACCACAGGTGAGAGGAGGAGGACACTCCCTCATTAGTTTCCACCATGACGTCTGTGAACCCATGTCACCACAGTTGAGAGGAGGAGGACCCTCCCACACTGGTTTCCACCATGACCTCTGTGACCCCATGTCACCACAGGTGAGAGGAGAAGGATCCTCCCAGCACTGGTTTCCACCATGAAATCTGTGTCCCCGTGTCACCACAGGTGAGAGGAGGAGGACCCTCCCAGCACTGCTTTTCACCATCACCTCTGTGACCCCGTGTCACCACAGGTGAGAGGAGGAGGACCCTCCCAGCACTGGTTTCCACCATGATATCTGTGACCCCGTGTCACCACAGGTGAGAGGAGGAGGACCCTCCCAGCACTGGTTTCCACCATGACATCTGTGACCCCGTGTCACCACAGTTGAGAGGAGGAGGACCCTCCCACACTGGTTTCCACCATGACCTCTGTGACCCCATGTCACCACAGGTGAGAGGAGAAGGATCCTCCCAGCACTGGTTTCCACCATGAAATCTGTGTCCCCGTGTCACCACAGGTGAGAGGAGGAGGACCCTCCCAGCACTGGTTTCCACCATGACATCTGTGACCCCATGTCACCACAGGTGAGAGGAGGAGGACCCTCCCAGTACTGGTTTCCACCATGACGTCTGTGACCCCATGTCACCACAGGTGAGAGGAGGAGGACCATCCCAGCAATGGTTTCCACCATGACATCTGTGACCCCGTGTCACCACAGGTGAGAGGAGGAGGACCCTCCCAGCACTGGTTTCCACCATGACATCTGTGACCCCGTGTCACCACAGGTGAGAGGAGGAGGACCCTCCCAGCACTGGTTTCCACCATGACCTCTGTGACCCCGTGTCACCACAGGTGAGAGGAGGAGGACCCTCCAAGCACTGATTTCCACCATGACATCTGTGACCCCGTGTCACCACAGGTGAGAGGAGGAGGACCCTCCCAGCACTGGTTTCCACCATGACATCTGTGACCCCGTGTCACCACAGGTGAGAGGAGGAGGACCCTCCCAGCACTGGTTTCCACCATGACGTCTGTGACCCCGTGTCACCACAGGTGAGAGGAGGAGGACCCTCCCAGCACTGGTTTCCACCATGACATCTGTGACCCCGTGTCACCACAGGTGAGAGGAGGAGGACCCTCCCAGCACTGGTTTCCACCATGACATCTGTGACCCCGTGTCACCACAGGTGAGAGGAGGAGGACCCTCCCAGCACTGGTTTCCACCATGACATCTGTGACCCCATGTCACCACAGGTGAGAGGAGGAGGACCCTCCCAGCACTGGTTTCCACCATGACATCTGTGACCCCGTGTCACCACAGGTGAGAGGAGGAGGACACTCCCGCACTGGTTTCCAACATGACCTCTGTGACCCCATGTCACCACAGGTGAGAGGAGGAGGACACTCCCTCATTAGTTTCCACCATGACGTCTGTGAACCCATGTCACCACAGTTGAGAGGAGGAGGACCCTCCCACACTGGTTTCCACCATGACCTCTGTGACCCCATGTCACCACAGGTGAGAGGAGAAGGATCCTCCCAGCACTGGTTTCCACCATGAAATCTGTGTCCCCGTGTCACCACAGGTGAGAGGAGGAGGACCCTCCCAGCACTGGTTTCCACCATGACATCTGTGACCCCATGTCACCACAGGTGAGAGGAGGAGGACCCTCCCTCACTGGTTTCCACCATGACCTCTGTGAACCCATGTCACCACAGGTGAGAGGAGGAGGAACCTCCCGCACTGGTTTCCACCGTGATGTCTGTGACCCCATGTCACCCCAGGTGAGAGGAGGAGGACCCTCCCACACTGGTTTCCACCATGACCATGTGACCCCATGTCACCACAGGTGAAGGAGGAGGACATTCCCAGCACTGGTTTCCACCATGAAATCTGTGACTCCATGTCACCACAGGTGAGAGGAGGAGGACCCTCCCAGCACTGGTTTCCACCATGACCTCTGTGACCCGGTGTCACCACAGGTGAGAGGAGGAGGACCCCCCCGAACTGGTTTCCACCATGATGTCTGTGACCCGTGTCACCATACATGAGAGGAGGATCCTCCCAGCATGACATATGTGACCCCATGTCACCACAGGTGAGAGGAGGAGGACCCTCCCAGCACTGGTTTCCACCATGACATCTGTGACCCCATGTCACCACAGGTTAGAGGAGGAGGACCCTCCCAGCACTGGTTTCCACCATGACATCTGTGACCCCATTTCACCACAGGTGAGAGGAGGAGGACCCTTCCACACTGGTTTCCACCATGATATCTGTGACCCCATGTCACCACAGGTGAGAGGAGGAGGACCCTCCCAGCACTGGTTTCCACCATGACATCTGTGAACCGATGTCACCACGGGTGAGAGGAGGAGGACCCTCCCGCACTGGTTTCCACCATGATATCTGTGACCCCATGTCACCACAGGTGAGAGGATGAGGACCCTCCCACACTGGTTTCCACCATGATATCTGTGACCCCATGTCACCACAGGTGAGAGGAGGAGGACCCTCCCACACTGGTTTACACCATGACATCTGTGACCCCATGTCACCACAGGAGAGAGGAGGAGGACCCTCCCAGCACTGGTTTCCACCATGAAATCTGAGACCCCATGTCACCACAGGTGAGAGGAGGAGGACCCTCCCAGCACTGGTTTCCACCATGACATCTGTGACCCCGTGTCACCACAGGTGAGAGGAGGAGGACCCTCCCAGTACTGGTTTCCACCATGACGTCTGTGACCCCATGTCACCACAGGTGAGAGGAGGAGGACCATCCCAGCACTGGTTTCCACCATGACATCTGTGACCCCGTGTCACCACAGGTGAGAGGAGGAGGACCCTCCCAGCACTGGTTTCCACCATGACATCTGTGACCCCGTGTCACCACAGGTGAGAGGAGGAGGACCCTCCCAGCACTGGTTTCCACCATGACCTCTGTGACCCCGTGTCACCACAGGTGAGAGGAGGAGGACCCTCCAAGCACTGATTTCCACCATGACATCTGTGACCCCGTGTCACCACAGGTGAGAGGAGGAGGACCCTCCCAGCACTGGTTTCCACCATGACATCTGTGACCCCGTGTCACCACAGGTGAGAGGAGGAGGACCCTCCCAGCACTGGTTTCCACCATGACGTCTGTGACCCCGTGTCACCACAGGTGAGAGGAGGAGGACCCTCCCAGCACTGGTTTCCACCATGACATCTGTGACCCCGTGTCACCACAGGTGAGAGGAGGAGGACCCTCCCACCCTGGTTTCCACCATGACGTCTGTGACCCCATGTCACCACAGGTGAAAGCAGGCGGACCCTCCCAGCACAAGTTTCCACCATGATGTCTGTGACCCCGTGTCACCACAGGTGACAGGAGGAGGACCCTCCTAGCACTGGTTTCCACCATGACGTCTGTGACCCCGTGTCACCACAGGTGACAGGAGGAGGACCCTCCTAGCACTGGTTTCCACCATGACGTCTGTGACCCCGTGTCACCACAGGTGAGAGGAGGAGGACCCTCCCTCACTGGTTTCCACCATGACATCTGAGACCCCATGTCACCACAGGTGAGAGGAGGAGGACCCTACCAGCACAGGTTTCCACCATGACATCTGTGACCCCATTTCACCACAGGTGAGAGGAGTATGACCCTCCCAGCACTGGTTTCCACCATGTCTGTGACCCCATGTCACCACAGGTGAGAGGAGGAGGACCCTCCCAGCACTGCTTTTCACCATCACCTCTGTGACCCCGTGTCACCACAGGTGAGAGGAGGAGGACCCTCCCAGCACTGGTTTCCACCATGATATCTGTGACCCCGTGTCACCACAGGTGAGAGGAGGAGGACCCTCCCAGCACTGGTTTCCACCATGACGTCTGTGACCCAATGTCACCACAGGTGAGAGGAGGAGGACCCTCCCAGCACTGGTTTCCACCATGACCTCTGTGACCCCGTGTCACCACAGGTGAGAGGAGGAGGACCATCCCAGCACTGGTTTCCACCATGACATCTGTGACCCCATGTCACCACAGGTGAGAGGAGGAGGATCCTCCCAGCTCTGGTTTCCACCATGACCTCTGTGACCCCTTGTCACCACAGGTGAGAGGAGGAGGACCCTCCCAGCACTGGTTTCCACCATGACGTCTGTGACCCCGTGTCACCACAGGTGAGAGGAGGAGGACCCTCCCTCACTGGTTTCCACCATGACATCTGAGACCCCATGTCACCACAGGTGAGAGGAGGAGGACCCTACCAGCACAGGTTTCCACCATGACATCTGTGACCCCATTTCACCACAGGTGAGAGGAGTATGACCCTCCCAGCACTGGTTTCCACCATGTCTGTGACCCCATGTCACCACAGGTGAGAGGAGGAGGACCCTCCCAGCACTGCTTTTCACCATCACCTCTGTGACCCCGTGTCACCACAGGTGAGAGGAGGAGGACCCTCCCAGCACTGGTTTCCACCATGATATCTGTGACCCCGTGTCACCACAGGTGAGAGGAGGAGGACCCTCCCAGCACTGGTTTCCACCATGACGTCTGTGACCCAATGTCACCACAGGTGAGAGGAGGAGGACCCTCCCAGCACTGGTTTCCACCATGACCTCTGTGACCCCGTGTCACCACAGGTGAGAGGAGGAGGACCATCCCAGCACTGGTTTCCACCATGACATCTGTGACCCCATGTCACCACAGGTGAGAGGAGGAGGATCCTCCCAGCTCTGGTTTCCACCATGACCTCTGTGACCCCTTGTCACCACAGGTGAGAGGAGGAGGACCCTCCCAGCACTGGTTTCCACCATGACGTCTGTGACCCCGTGTCACCACAGGTGAGAGGAGGACCCTCCCAGCACTGGTTTCCACCATGACATCTGTTACCCCATGTCACCACAGGTGAGAGGAGGAGGACCCTCCCTCACTGGTTTCCACCATGACATCTGTGACCCCATGTCACCACAGGTGAGAGGAGGAGGACCCTCCCAGCACTGGTTTCCACCATGATGTCTGTGACCCCGTGTCACCACAGGTGAGAGGAGGAGGACCCTCCCAGCACTGGTTTCCACCATGACCTCTGTGACCCAGTGTCACCACAGGTGAGAGGAGGACCCTCCCAGCACTGGTTTCCACCATGACATCTGTGACCCAATGTCACCACAGGTGAGAGGAGGAGGACCCTCCCAGCACTGGTTTCCACAATGACGTCTGTGACCCAGTGTCACCACAGGTGAGAGGAGGAGGACCCTCCCAGCACTGGTTTCCACCATGACGACTGTGACCCAGTGTCACCACAGGTGAGAGGAGGAGGACCCTCCCAGCACTGGTTTCCACTATGACTTCTGTGACCCCATGTCACCACAGGTGAGAGGAGGACGACCCTCCCAGCACTGGTTTCCACCATGACGTCTGTGACCCCGTGTCACCACAGGTGAGAGGAGGAGGACCCTCCCAGCACTGGTTTCCACCATGACGACTGTGACCCAGTGTCACCACAGGTGAGAGGAGGAGGACCCTCCCAGCACTGGTTTCCACCATGACATCTGTGACCCCGTGTCACCACAGGTGAGTGGAGCAGGACCCTCCCAGCACTGGTTTCCACCATGACCTTTGTGATCCCCTCTCATGACCAGCTCTGGTTGTCATAGCCTTGTCAGCTGTGTTGGGGGCGATGGCATCTCCTGGTCAGTCTGCCGGTCATGACTGAGGTCAGAGTAGCAATAGCAGCTGAGCTGAACCCCTCCTGGGTCTCTCAGTGTCCCTTGTTCCTCTCCACTCACTGCCTGCCATCTTGAATTCCAGTGTCCCTTCCACGCAGAGGCTCCTACTGGGGCTGGGGACAATGCCAGATGAAGTGGGTTTGTCGCACAAGGCCCCAGGATCCTGGCCTTCTGGAGAGCCCTCCACTGACCTCAGTGCAGAGGGTGTCCTCTGGGGCCAGTCTCCTTTGCACTGTTAGGTGACGGGACATGGGTTTTGCAATGGAGTGGCAGGTCGCCTGTTAAACAGGGAATGCAGAGGGCGCTGCAGGGGACCTGTGTGCCGCCTCCCTGCCTCGTGCACCTGTGGGTGCCTTGTCCTCACTCCCTCCTGGTCCCTGTGGGGTGGCTCTGCAGAACCTCCCGCTCTCACCCAGCAGCAGGGCTCTTCCTCAGCGCCCACCTAAGAGGACCCGTGGAGAGGAAATCCTGACAAGTCGGCAGAAATGATTTTCTACTTGTGGTTAAAAAAGGAAACAGGAAACAAAGTCACTGAGCAGCACCCAGCCCTGGGAGGGCTCTCAGCTCCAGAGCCAGGCGCCGATGCTGCTCCACACCCCAGACTTTAAAGCCAGTTACCCATTAAGCTGTGGATTACGTTCCAAAGAATCCAGATTCATAAACAGCTTGTGGTGTGGGGCTGTTTTTTCATCAAAATGGAGGTATTCAAATGTGAGCATTAGCAGTTTATTGAGAGACAGACACAATGGGGCATTTCAAATCTGTCCTGAAATTAAAAATAAATCCCATCCCAGAGTCCTCTAATCCCAGCTTTCTGGAGCTGGGTGGGGTTTCCTCCAGCAGAGAAGGAGGCCGGGAGCTGGGAGGGTGCCCAGCTCTCGCCCGCCCGCTGGCCTGGTGCTCTGCCATACCGTTCCTGGAGCCAGCACACACCAGGGCAGATGCCGGCACCTGTGCCGCTCCGAGCCACAGAGGAGCAGGGAGCACTGCGTGGTCAAGCCCTGGCAAGAGTACCCCCCATTCAGGATTCTCCAAAACACAGGGCTCCCACCAGACCCAACGCTGGACAAGAGCATTGTTCTCAGCCTGTGCTGAAAACAGACAGACCAACAAAAAGCACGTTTGCTGACGCTTCTCCTCACTTCTTTTCTGTCCGAAGTCTTTTATCTTGAAACAGCAGAATTTTTTTTTTTTCAACTGGGGATGGAGGCCAGGGCTGCTTTACCCCGACTCTATCCCAGCCCTTTCTATTTTTTATTCGGAGACAGGATCTTCTAAGTTGCTTAGGCCCTTAGTACCCTGCTGAGGCTGGCCCTGAACTTGCGATCCTCCTGCCTCGGCCTCCGGAGTGGCTGGGGTGACAGCCGTGGCCACTGCGCCCTGCCTCAGCCGAATGCTCTAAGGCTACTTGCCCAGCCCTGTGAGTCCCACGGGAGTGCTCTGCCGTCCCCCTTTCCTCAGGAAAGGCTTCCTCTGATGCTCTTCCTCTCTACAGGGATGTGGGGGTCATTTTGGGGGCCCCCACGAGTGCTCGGGGATGTGGATAGCTGTGAGGTGTACCCCGCCCCCCAGCACACAGACCCTGTCACAGGGCGCCCTTCTGCGGGGCCAGCCACAGACCCCGGAGCCTCAGGCTGGGCTGGGCGTGGACACTGTGGTCTGTTTGCCCACCCCCTGTCCCACCTGGTTTTGTGCAGGCTGCTGCACCCCACCCTGGGCTCCAGGTGGTGGCCCCCAAATCACTTCTGCATTGTGATGCCTCAGAGCCAAGGAGGGAGTTTTAGTCCCTGATGGCAGTGGTCAGCCTCCAGCTTCTACTGGACCCTGTGCGGTCATTTCCCAAATGGGGGCAGTGCCCTTTCTTCCACTCCTCGGGTGGGAAGACCATTCCCTGGCTTCCCCGTGGGTGATGACCACACAGAAGCATGGGCTTCCAGCGAGCCCAGAGCTGGCAAGGCACGGAGTGTCCCTGTCCTCTCTGTGAACATCAGAGTCTTGGGGTAGAAGCAAGAAAAGCTCAGAAAGTGCTGAGAACGTGCCGGGTGTCCACGAGGTGACCAGCCATGCTGGATGTCCACAGGGCCAGCTGCACCAGCAGAGTCTGGGTAGTTCTGGGTCCCACCCTGAGCTGAGTGTGGTGATCCCTGGCTCAGGACATCTGGGATGTGACGAGGCCTCCCTCTGCCCTGTGTCCTGGGCACAGTCAGAAGGGCTGGCCAGGGAAAGGACCCCGAGTCTCAGAATCCCGTGGCAGAATCCTTCACCCAGGACGGGCCGGTGGGGGTCCCCCTCAGCCTCATTATGAGCCCCCACGCCCGGCCCCAGCCACGGGCCCTGCAGCCCCTCAGGCTCTCAGTCTGTTTCTGTGGCTGTAACGGAGTGCCCTGTGCTGGGTACATTGTCCAGAGTAGAGTTTCCGGGGCCAGCGGGTAGGAATGACGGTGGAATGAGTTAGACATCATGACCCTAAGTACATGTGGAAGACACATGGACATGTGTGAAAACACTCTGTGTACAACCAGTGACTTGAAAAATTGTGCTCTCACGTGGAATATGAGATGAATTGCGTTCTGCCGTCGCGGATAACAAATCAGAATAAATGAATAGTCTAACAAAGAAAGGAAACCCCACAAGAGTCTCCTTGGCTTACAGGCCTGAGGGCCGGGGAGGCCAGGCACGTGCCCCTCTGCTCAGCATCTGGTAGAGCCTTCCTGCGGCTCCACTACGTGGCTGAGGGCGCCGCAGGGCACCCTGGAGCCAGCGTGCCAGGGCTGTGGAGACGGAGCCTCCCTTGACAACCTGTCAGTCCGTTGGTTCCTGAGCAGACAAACCCATTTGTTGGGCAGGGCCCTCAGTCACCACCGGAAGCCCCCTTCCTCATGCCCTTAACACATCAATTGGGCACCACTTTTGCCGCAGTCTGGCTGGGCACAATCAGGAGCCACTTGTCAAAAGAAACAAACTTTATTTTTAGAACCACACACGCCAAACCACACAGCTCCTCAGGAAAAACCCTCAGAGCCCAACTGCCACCACCGGCTTCCACAAGCCTCTCCACCTCCCACAATCCTCCTGCTTTTGAGGCTGATTGGCTGGGTCGCGTGGGCGGAGCCAAAAAAGTCCCCCAATGAGCAGCTCCGTAGTCTAAAAGGGCGGGGAAACAGCCCAATGAGCATCACCGCAGAGGAGCCAATCAGCTAGAAGTTGCTGGGGCCACTGTGAGCCAATCATCAGCTGGCAGCTGGACGTTTGCTGGGGCCCCTTCGGCTCTGACTCTCAACACATGTTCGTTCCCAGCACATGAAACCTGGGGTACCTTGAAACTGTCACAGGGCCTCCAGAATCCTGCCCTGTCCCTTCCTCCAACACTCTTCAGTGTGGGGATACGTCCATTGGTCCCCTGCTTCCGGCCATGCACGCTGGCTCTGAAATGGAGACAAGGGAGCAGCAGTGTGGGAGTGAGGGCGCCAGCCTCCCGAGCCCCTCCCTGTGGTGGGGTGTGTGGATGCTGTCCTACACATGGGACTGGCGTCTGCTGGAAAGCTCAGAGACTCTTACAGTCAAATCTTGACGCTCCGTGTTGTGCTCATGCTGCTGACGTCACACTTAAATCTCTGCTGCTGCACCTGCCGTCGACAGGACATCTGCGAGCTGCCCGCCTGGCGAGACCCTGCTTGGCCCCCACGAACAAAGGATCCATGTTTTCATCCCACTTTGGTCCGTTCACCCCATAAGAGCAAGACTCCTTTTTGTTTCACAGCCGTTGTTAAACAGTAACACCCAGCCTAAGCCTTGCTGGACTTAGGGCACCGTCCACTGTTCATTTCTGGGTACAGTCCCAGGGAGGGATAATCCACTTTTCAAATGTGAGGGAAGTTTCTGGCTGACATTTACTCCATCCCAGGCCCCACAGTAGCAACATTTGCTGTTCTACAATAATATTGAAAAATCCCTCCCAGAATCCTGATTCTATGTGCTTTTCCAGTAAGGAAATACGACCAAGAGACTCTGGCCATCTGAGTGTGGTTGCCAAGGTGCCGGGGACAGCAGGTGAGGTCAACAGGACCTGGGCTGAGGGAGGGGAGAAGACACCTCCGGTCTCATTGGAGGTAAGCACAGTTTTCTCCACTCAAACAGATCCTAGGCGCTGGTGGGTGAAGCAGCCGGACCCCAGCTGCACACAGGGTCCTGTGCCGTGCACAAGGTTCATGTGGACTTTACTGTGTGCCTCTTGTGTTTTCCGGACGGTCACCTGTGCGCCCAGCATGGTGCAGGGCTGGTACGAGGTGGGTCTTTGCAGGCCATGGTCACACAGTGAGCCTCCAGCTATGCCTGTTGGCTCATTGCCAGGAAGATCCCACAGCTGTGAAGGGACAGTCTGGTGGACTCTGTCCTGGAGTGTTCTAGGGAAGCGGCTCTGGCCTCCAGGGCTCGGCCGTGCCTGCCTGGCCTGGGCACAGGATGAGTGGGAACACGGCAGTGTGCCAACCTTCGCGGTCTCGCCCATGCCCCACAGAGCCGGCAAGGTGTCAGCTCCTCCCCCAACCCTGTGCGTTCAGAATAAGCACAAGTCCAGGAGACCCCTTCCCTGCGAGGGTCACACCCTCTGTCTGTTCAGCTGTGGCCATTCCCCGGGACGAGGCCTGGAAGGTAGCAGGTTGAGGCACTTGGCTAGGGAGTGGAGGAATGGGATCCATTCTCCAGCATTGGGACTGGGCTTCGCAGCTGACCTGGGGTCAACCCGCTGACCTCGGCTTCATGAATGAAGTCTTCTTGGTCCACAGGCAGCCCACTGCCACTGACTGCCTGAGGCTGCCCTGGAGCCACAGTGGCAAAGTGGACTCTTCCAGGAGACCACGTGGCCTGCCCAGTGGTCATCATCCACCCATTCCTTGATGGAAGATGTTTGCCAACCTCTGATGTCAGATTCAAATCCGTGGCAAGAGGCTGGGAACAGTGACACGCTTGTAATCCAGTGACTCGGGAGGCGGAGGCAGAAGGATCTCAAGGTGGAGGCCAGTTTGAGCCACGTAGCAAGAGCCTATCTCTTTAAAAAAAAAAAGAGCTGGGGATGCAGTTCAGTGGCAGAGCACTCTGGGGTTCCATCCCAGGTATGGAAAAACAAGTCAGAAATCATGGTGAGGGCAGGTGTCAGGGTCATTGTGTGCCTCTGGTGCCTGGGGCATCTTGTTCAGCACAGAGGGCGAGGCCCGGCATGGGGACACCACTTCTGGGAGTGGCTTCTCTGCTGGGAACTGGGGGAGGTGCCCTATGCCCTCTCTCAGCCACATGGGACAGGATGTCCTCCCTGCCCCTGGCAGAGGCCGAGCACTTCAGGGCAGCTGGGAGGGCCAGGGTGAGATGTGCCCTTGAGTTAATAGACCCACTGGCCAGGAGCTGACCACACACGTGTAGGTCATCCTCGATCCACAGCCTCCCTCCCGGGCAGGCCTGTTCTGTCCCCATCTTACAGATGAGGTCATTCAAGTTACAGAGCACATCAATTGTCCAGGGTCACTGGGGTGAGAAGGGGTGGGGCTGGGACTCAGGTCCAGGGTCACTGTGCAGCAGACCTGCCAGACGCCCTGCACCAAGGGAGGGGAGGGAGTCCAGCTGCAGCCGGGAGGGGGGAGTGCACTGCCTGGGGAGCTGCCCTCTGGCCTCTCATCGGGGAGGTGGGCACAGCCTACCCAGCGGCCAGGGCTGCGGGGCTGCTCTTTACTGGCACTCCTCACCGAGGCGAGGCGCGGCCCCTCAGCGTGGTCTGGCTCACAGAGAAGCCAGTCGGCAAACGCTTCTTCTCTTTATCGTTTCCAAGAAAATGAATTGGGACCCTGCCGTTCCCTGAACTTAATTTTCTCCAAATCTTCTTTTTAATTTGTGGATTAGAGTTATTTAATAGGTTTCAATCAAGTGAAATTAACATCATTCCTGAAGCTCAATTATCCCATCTTGCACTAACAGGCTCCTCTTCTCCCCCGGGTGCCTGCGCGGGCAGGAGCCAGGCCTCCGCTGGCCTCCTGGTCGCTGGTGCTGCTGGCCGTGCCCACCCTGCACGCCTCCTGCGTCTTCTCTGCCTCCCCAGCTGGTCTGAGAGCTCACGGCGGGGCAGACCCCTCTCCTGTTGTTTTCCCAGTTCTGGGTTCTGACCCAGGTCCAACCAGTCCCACCTCGGCTCTCATCTAGCACTTCATGTTCTCTCTGCAGCACCAGAGTCCTCCAGCCCTCCGGACACAGCGTGGTGGGTCAGCATGTTGCACGGCACCCCACACCCATCCTGCCAACAGGGGCATCAGATGTGCCCCCGGAGACTGTTTAACAGCGATGTCCAAACAAGCTGCGTTGTACGAATCCAGTGACTCACCGTCAAGGATGTCCCTGACCCTCGCTTGGAGTGTTTGCTCTTTCCACTAAAACTGACACCGAGAAGTGATGAAGGTCACTTCCTGTACAGTGAGTGGGACAGGAAGGAAGTCACATTGTCTGATGCCGTCTTCATCAGATGCTCACATACGTCAGAGGTGCCATATGCCCCTGTGCCCCATTTATGGGACAATCCGTGTTTTCCTTCTTAGTGGTGGTGAAGGATATGTGAGCTCTAGATTGAGGTTTCCAACCTACTTTAGTGCACCTGTGTGCACCATTTGCAGAATGCACACTTGGGACTTAAAGACCTAAGCGACTCGGTTTCAGAAGCCGACCTGCAGCCACACCAGCATCTTTAAAATGCTGAGCGATTCTCAGAAGCAAGACTTATTTCAGGAATCGAGAGATGATGTGTATTAGGAAATACAGTCACGTGACTCCTCACACTAACTGGAGAAGGAGGTCCATAAAATCATGTGGGTCCCAGGGGTCTGATTGAAGTGACCAGACCCCAGAAAGCACGTCTGCATCTTGCACACCCAGAGTGGGTCCCACAGGTGTTTGCCTGAGAGCCCGAGAGAACCCCTGGAGACCACCGGGTGAATACGAGACGGGGAACGGCCCATCAAGAAATGCACCCAAATCAATGGCTCTGTAAACGCCAAACACTGGGAGCAGTTAGAAAGCCTCATAAATAAAAGGGCTCATAACAGCAGCCAAACACAAGTTCCTGGAATTGAACTTCAGCAATCTGCAATTCCACAAGAAGTGATCTATAAAACTTTACTGAAAGAAGTAAAACAAGACAAAGGAGTGGAAGGATTATTAACTCCGTGTCATAAAGAGGCCATTTCTCTCCTGATTAGTCTGAAAGCGCAGCTCCAGTCAGCCTCCACAGAGGCAGGTGCTCTAGGGGGAGGGACGAGGGACGAGGTGTGCGAAGAGCCTTGCCATCAAGGGCACCTCGCTCCACCCCCTGTGGAAGAGCTTCGGGAGTCAGTACTCATCCGGAGAGAGAGCAGCTGGGGTCAGGGAGAATGTCCAGCTCCCTGGGTCACAGCAGTGGGGTGGGGCACAGCCGATTATGTCTGTAAGGAGAAGGGAGAACCCAACCCTCAGCTCAAGCTACAAGACCCAGTAAGGTTGGGACGGATTCCATGTTTGAAGAAGGAAAGCACAAATGGTTCCGAGCAGGCACAAGAGCTGCTGTGACTGAGGTGAGCCCTTCTGAGGTCCTGGGCCAGCTCCTCTGGCCGAAGGCCGAGGGGAGCGTGGTTCACAGCCACAGCCTTACCTGCCGGGAGTCTCCTCTCTCAGGTTTCCACCTTTCTCCTGTCTGAAGTGGGGAAGATGCATCCCTCCCTCGTGGGATCATCGCAAAGAGGAAATGAAACGACATTAACTTGCCAAGAAGAGATTATCCGCTGCACTGCTGTGTTTATAACAGCAAAGCCTCTGCACAGCCAAACCACCCCACGGTGAGCGCATACCACTGGCAGACTAGCCTGGAGTGCGGAGGTGGCCAGAAGGAAGGGCCAGGCCCTCAGCTGGGAAGTGGAGGAGCCCCGTGGCCAGCCCATCTCCTCTGAGCGTGGCAGGACAGGAAGGCAGGGGATGCAGAGCAGAAGAGGTGGGGCCCGGCCAGGGGCCAGCTTGCAGGCTGCTGTACACCCACGGGGCAGGAAGTGGCCGAGTGGACCCTGTGTCCCCGCAGAGGGAGGAGGGAGGCCTGAGGCTGGACTCCAGAGTCCCTGGGTCCTGACTGTGCAGCCTTGCTGAGCAGCTGAGGGTCTTTCAGGGGACTTGCTCAGCCCCCAGTGCAGGGCCAGGTGGCTTTGCACAGTGGGAAGCTGAGCTGGGACCACTGGGTCATGTCCAGCGCAGGGACTCCCCGCTGTGGCAGGAGTCAGAGGAGGGCCAAGCCTGTTCCTGGGGTCTGAGCACACAGAGAGACTGGGTCACAACTCGCACTATCCTCCAGTTCAGCATCAGCCTTGATCTCAGACCTCAGCAGGACAAGAAGCTGCCCTTAGGCCAAGGGAATGTGGCCAGTGCTCCCTGCCCCCACCACAGCACCCCTGGTCACGTCTGAGTGGGTGAAACCAAGGCGGGGAGGCCAGGTTCCAGTACTGAGTTCTGACCTAAAGCAGGTGGGCCTCTGCTTATCCCTCTACCCAGCAGGGAAGTGTCTCAGAGGAAGGTCAGACATTGTCCAACAGATGAGTCTCCGCCTTCTCTGAAAGGATCATTCAGTGAGAAATTCTTCCTCCTTGTTTTGCAAAGCGTTGATATATTCATGTAAAGATCACTTAGCTATTCATAAGAAAATAGGGCAAAAGTCCTCAAAGAAAAATAGATGGAAAGGCATGAGTTGGAGATGTGAGCGTAGAGTATTGGTTGCCAGATGGGCCGAGGCAGAGGCTCTGGCACAGCCCTCTGGAGCTCCTCTGGGCAGTACAGATCTGAACGTCCCTGAGGAGAGCTGGCCGGCCTGTGGACTCCAGTGTGGGTGAGCAGGCATGGGTCCCCAGCCTCCCCGGGACACGCCTTCAGTCTTATCTGCCCGAGGGTCTGGATGAGGAACAGACAGAACTGCACGTCGGGATTCTCCCACCTCAACGTCCAACACACAGGAGTGGTCCACTCCGATTTCCCACTGCCTCGACCAGGACGACCACCAGCAGAGGAAAGGTTCATTGCGGCTCATGGCTTCGGAGGCGTGAGTCCAAGGCAGGCACTCCATTCCTCCAGGCTGGAGGGGAGGCAGGACATCACGGCGGAGGGAAGCCGCAGGAACAGGACATCTGGAAGCAGAGAGACTAAGCTCAGGTCCCCAGACACACTCCCAAGGCAGCCCCTGTGGCCACCTCCTCCACCACCGCCCACCAGCCTGCGGTCACCCCCCAGTTGACCCTGTCAGGTTCAGGCTCTCGGGGCCCAGACACTTCACCTCTGAACGTCCTGGCACTGGGGACACCTCGTCTACACCCCAACACTAAAAATCAACAGTCAACACCATCAAGAGAGGAGAACACAGTCACCAATAGCAAGAACCATGGACGGGAGGTGACCAAGAGCCCTGGATCACAGCAGCAGGGGAACCCACTGGTCAGAGGGCCTGGGGGCCGCCCAGAGACTCCACTGCCACCGTCCTCCGTCCCTGAGGCCCAGCAGGCACAGCTCCAGGCAGGGCCTCGGAGGTCAGGGAGGCCGCAGGGAGGGGCCGCTGCCCTCTGGGGTGCTGGCTCCAGCACAGGGCTGCCCTCTCCGGAGACGGCTTCTGTGGACTTTGGAGTGGGACCTTCAACTCCTGTACAAATACGTAAGTGAGCACCAGAATGTCCGGTGGGAGGTGGGGTGAGTAGGAGCAGGACTGCTGGCCCGAGATGCCTGCCGGGGCCGAGGGGGGTGCTGTGTGGAGGTCTCCTGCCTGTCCAGGTCTCTCTGAGGAAGTGTGGCCCTGCTCGGGAACACCCTCCACCACTTGGTCTCTGCCCTAAGTGTGTGTGCACGTCCTCTGGCTCAGGCCTCCACGTGCACATCCCTGGCCCTACAGGGCCTTCCCCTTCCCCGCGGCCAGAGGCAGGGGGGCTGGGCCCCCAGAGAGGGCCACCTCCCGGGAAGCCCTTCCGCTGGGTTTCCCCCATCTCGACTACATGGCTATCTGGAGTCAGCGATGTGCAAGTCGATCCCAGAACAGGACGTGGTTTAATACGGGGAATCCCGGGAGTTCTCCAGGAACCTTTGACGAGAGGCTCACTCTGGTGGCGTTTGGGGACTCTCCTGATGACAGAGGGCATGCCTTTTCGTGGTTTCTTGTGCCTGATCCAGTGTCCCTGAAAGGCCCTTTCCTGAAGTGTCCCCTCAGGGTGGGTGTCTGCCTCCTGGCTTGGTGCTGCCGCCCTGCATGCCATCCTCCAACCCCAGCCACTGGCTCAGGAAGCCCCGGGGTCTGGTTCAGTGGGTTTCTGACCTCAGCACTCTGGTGGCAGCCACACTCAGCTCCCAGGGCCACGAGAGAGCCAGACACCTGGGCGAGACGGAGGGACATCTGGCCATGGGGACTAGTCTAGTGGAGCCCTCATGGCCTGTCACCAGTAGCACAGGCCTCCGGGACCGAAAACTAGAACCCTGCCTGCATTTGCCCCCAGGTCGGAAGGTGGCTTCCTCTGCCTTGGGAGGGAATGGTTCCATGTCACAGGAGCCGGATTGGGACTCAGAGGCTTTAGGCACTGCCTCCAGAGACGGGGAAGTGGTAATTGGGGTTCCTAGTGAATCGAGTTCCTTTGATTTCTTTTCCAGAGAAAAGAGAAGATCTTATCTTGAGGATCTGTCAGGCTCTTGCTGATGATTGACGCTGGCACTTCCTGGAAAGTCCCCTGTTTTGTGGGAACCGTCGGCTCCTGCTCTGAAGGGGCTCTGCGCTTTGGCACACTCCGCGTCACTTCTGTCAGCTCCAAGACCGTGTTTATCGCAGCCTTATGAATTCCAAGTGCCCGACTCCCCGTTTTGCATCTTGAATGGGATGTCTGTAAGTTTTTCAGATTTCTCCTTTGATCCCCAGCTGGGAATTCCTGCGAGACGGACACCGAGGCTCACACTTTCGGGAAGCAGCTTTCCTCACAAGTGCTCGGCTCCTCCTAAGCCGCGTGAAAACCTCCGCACTCCTCCTAAGCCGCACTCCTCCAGCCCAGTCAGAGGCAGCAAGGCAGGGGGCGGCTCCTGCCATGGGGGATGGAAGCCCTGGCTGGTGGCCAAGCCTGCACCTGCCTTGGTCTCTCCCTCTCACCCTCCTGGGATTTCAGTTGACGGCCAAGGGGATGATGACATGGCAGTGTCACCCACACCCGGAAGCTAGTGCCCGCCACAGTGCCACAAAGGTGTGCGCCAAACTCCCCCGCCCACCGTGTGCATGGCCACCTTTGAGACACCCGAGCTGCAGGCCCTGGTCCTGCCTGTCCCACTACACTCTCATTTTCAGAAACCACCTGGAAAATTCCATGTGAGTACTTTCTGATTGACACAACTCAAAAGAAAGGAGGAGCTGGTCTCTTCAGCTCCATGCAGACAGCGGCTCACAAGGCCAGGCTGGCACCACGTGTGCCAGGGAAGGGGGCCCGCAGGACCTCCCAGCACCCAGACCCTCCACATCCCAACAGCTGGCTGCCTGGAGACTGCTTCTCCCTGCGCAGCACCTTCACCTTCTCTCCACCTCTCTTGCCATAGGAAGCCCGGCCTGGGGCCCAGCAGAACCGGGTTGGCAGCCGCCATCACGCCTTCGACCCAGAGGTCCGCAGAGAGACCTGGCTGGAGCCCGCACACTGGCCTCGGGGAGCTTCTCTCCGCCTTCCGTGCTCTTTGGCTTTCAGTGCGATTTCGGGCCTCGCTTGCAGGGTCCTGGTTTTCCTCTGCCGGCTACACAGAAAGAATGACAGACCAAGATTCCTTTTTTTTTTTTTTAATTTAAAGAACTGAAAATCGTATTCAGCTCTAATTTATGTATTTTGCGATAAATGCTGGAGTTACAAAAGTGGAAATGTTTAGTCTACACTCATTTCAGTAAGAAGCAGAGAGCCAGGAGCTGGGTGAGAGAACAGCAGATCCTCCATCTGGTGCTGAGGTCTGTCGCCCCTCCTCCCCCACATGCCTACCTTGTTCCTGGGCACCTAACTGTCCCTTCCTGGGCTACAAGAGCTTCAGACATTGCCCGCATGTGGTCCCCTCCCTCAACATTCAGCAGAGGGCTTTGCTCAGAGTGTGGATTTGGATTGAATGCTATTTTGGGGTGGGTGGCTATAATAGCTAAGAACCATCACAAAGCAGTTACCGGAAGCAGGAATATTTTATCATCCTAATCGCAGGGAAAAACAACACTCATTTGCTGTTTTTTTTTTTTTTAATAAAACCTTTATGTTCCCTCCCAGAGACCAGTGCTGCAGTCTGTAGTTTATTCCTAGATCTTTGCAAACACGAATCATCTGACTTCATCAACCCATAATTTGTTTGCACGTTATTTTGGAAGTTTTTCGGGATAAGTTAAAGTTTAAAAAACTAATCGATGCAAGCTTGTTTCTAAGTTAAGTTATTAGGCAGTTAAGTTATATATGGCTTCTCAAATATCCATCCTTAAAGAAAATAAAGCGTATGGGCCCTGCCAGGGAGTAAAACTTGATTTGGTTTCACTTGGAGCCAAATATATCTTCAGATAAAGCCGCATGAGCCGGAACATTCCATCTAGCTCCTGGCACCGAGCAGGCATCAGATCTGCACTGAATAAATGGATGAATATATTTGTTGGTGTTTTCCATCTCATTATGGCCACGACTTAGTATTTTTAAAATAATCATTTTGCCCAAACATTAACCAATATATTGCAACAGCAGAGGAACAGTCGGCAACGGGGCATGCTTTCGTGAATTTCTCATCTTCTGGAAGTGAAAGGGCTGTTTCTATTTTTAGTTTTCTCCCTGGAGGATGGGCTCCTGATCTGGGTGCTCTCCCCGTCTGCCTCGCGGGGAGCAGAGCCGAGTCTCTGGACCTTCCCCAGGATCTATACCCCTGGTTCACAGCCATCAGAAGGGCAAAAGCCTCTCCCTCGACGGCTTTGAGCACTCTCCTGGCCTGAGGCAGAGGCCTGTGACCTGGGCAGGAGGAAGTGGGACCCCCCCCCAGCTCCAGCCCCCCAGACTCAGCCCACCCAGGCCTCGGGGCCTCCTCTCAGCACCCGGGAGCCCGACAGCTGGGGCACCAAGCAGAGGCTGTCACGAGGGTCAGCAGGGAAGCCCCCGAGACCGGCCGTCTGCCCGGATCTCTTGACTTCAGCACGTGGATGACGCTGCATGCTAGAAGAGCGATGGTGTGAGTGGGAGTCAGAGCACCCCAGGACAGGCCATCACCAGGCAGAATTACCCTGCTTCCTGGAGAAAGGGGTGTGCTGGCAGCACCCCCTGCTGAGAAGGGCCATGCCCAGGAGCGCTGGGCAGAGGGGGCCACTGGGCCAGGATGTCACAGCAGGGGTCAGGGGTGTGCAGCCCCGAGGCTGGCAGATGTGCTGGGAATGGAATCTGTGTGTTTGACCCCATTACAGCCCTTCCTGTTCTGCGAAGTGTCTTCTGTTCTGCAAGAAGTTGTTCTAAGTGGTACAGAGCTCACTTCTCCTGGGCGGGGGGCCGTGCTGCGTTCAGGTGGTGGTGGTCCCGTTCTGAAGTGTCTGCCTCTGCTCTGCCTGGGGGCAAGGGGCAAGGGCGGGGTCGAGGGACTCCGTTCTCCTGGCTTTGAGAAGCTCCCTTCCCAGCCTCCCACCTGCCCCAGAAAGGTGTGGACAGGGAGGAGGTCCCAGGGGTCTGGCGCTCTCTCCCTGGGCTGCACTCTTCTGATTCTTTGGGGTCATTGCTGCCTTAGAAGCAGTGAGCACAAGTTTAGATGGACGTTTTCCCACTGGCCTAGTACAGTCCTTAAGGAGGAGGCATTGGGCCACAAAACTGAAGTGGGCTCTCCCCTACAGGGCATCCCAGAGTCCTCCCACGCTCTCGGCAGGGTCATCCCAGTGAGGCGTGCACTTGGGAATTGCTGGCCCCAGGAAGGCCTCTGTCTTCACAGCGTGTCTGTGACCAACCCGCCCCAGCTGGCGTGTGGAGCTGGCAGCCAAACCTGCACTCTCCCTGGCAGCCGACCTCTGGACGGCGGTGGCAGCAGGGGCGGCCAGTCGGTGGCAGCTGCAGCGGGCCACGACTACCATGGTGGCACCCAGGGAAAAGACGTCCTTGCGTCAGCTGTGAAGGCAGTGTCCTTGGCGTCAGCCAAGGCCCACATGCTAGTTTTTATGTGCAACTGGGGCTCGTGGTTTTTTTCATATCCTTCATGATATTTTCTCACTTTCTAATCGTTAACTTTGGGAAGTATTGTTTTATTGGACAACCGTGGCTTTCTTCATCCATTCTCAGGGTCTATGACTTTAATTCCGTCTTTAACATTTTATGTCATTTGGAGTGTATTTTATTTCTCTTCTTCTAGATTTTTTTTAGATAAACACCTGATTCATTTTTATTCATATTTTTAAATAATAGAAGACTCCAAAGCTATGTATCGTCTCTGAGTTCAATGTCAATTAAATTCTATGACTTTGGACGTGTGCTTTATATTTTTTTCTCTTTTGTCAGTAATCCAGTTTCAAGTGTTTACCTCTTTGGCACAAGAAACGTGTTTTCAGAGGCATGTTTTTGTCGAATTTTAAGCAAGAGATATTGATTGTGCCACATAATGGTAAGTGCTGTAGAGCATAAATGTGCAACCAGGCCCAGGGCTGTCCAGGCCCTGGATGCCAGGAGCTGGATGCTAGGCAGACACCCGGGTGCCCATGGGGAGGTGTCCCAGGAGAGACAGGGGAGGTGCCAGGGGACACGGGTCTCCTGGGAGGTGGAGGCCGTCTTGGGGCTTGCTGGGGCCCAGGGTCGGCAGGCACTCACCTTGTGCAGACCGTTGGACCTGTGCAAGGTGCAGAGGCTGCTGGTCCTCTCGGCAAACTGTGAAGCCATTGGCATCACCACCACCTCCACTTTCAGATGGGGAAACTGAGGCACGGGAGGGGAAGTGCTGGCCCCGGTCAGACGCTGGCCAGCCACAGTCAGGGCTCAAGCCCGAAGTCTGCCGAGGTGCGCAGTGGTGCTGCTCAGCACTGCCCTTGAAGTTGGTATGGTGGTCACTGGATTCGACCTCCCACCCTGCTCTCCTTTTCACAAGGAGAAGGGGAGTCGAGGAGAGGCCTTGCGGCTGTTCATCACTGTCCACTATCCCTGGCTGATGCAGCAGGGGCCAGAAGCTCTGGGCTTCCAGGTGGGCCCTCTGCACACTGGGCTGGGGACTCCCTTCTCTGACCCTGTTGTCTTGAGCGGCCAAAGTCACAGCCCTGTTTCCCCACAGCAGTTACTGGCCACAGTCTACAGGCCCAGGGGCAGATCAGAGGGCTGCTCACAGGGTCAGCTTGGGCCACGCCCTTGGGAGGTGGCACAGGGAGATGAGGGGGCAGGAGAGTCGCAGGAGCACCAGGCTCCTCAGGGGCCACCCAGCACACCTTCCTTCCTTCCCTTCCCTGTGGCAGGCCAGCTGGGCTCCCAGCCCTGCCCTGTGGGTGAGAAAACAGCCCTCCCTGAGGTTAGGGACCTACCGGGCCCTGGTGAACTGAGCCCCAACTTCTGGACGTCTTCTCGAAGCTGCACCTCCTCCACTCCAGAAGATCCAGGAGGCAGGGCTCTGAGGGAAACTGGGTGGGGCTCCTTGGCCTCTCCCTCCTAGTTGGGTGGTGCTCCCTGGCCTCTCCTTCCTGGCTGGCTGGGGCTCCCCACAACCTCTGCTTTCCTGCTGGAGGCTGGGGGCTCCCCACCATTTCCCTCCTGGATGGCTGGGAGGATCTCTTTCCTGCTTGTGGTCTGAAGTTTTTGTAGAAAGTTCTTCTGAAACAGACCCATTAACTGAACCCCATTGACTGGAAGCCACACCTGATCTATTGATGGGGTGGGAAAGGGCTGCTTACCTGCCCAGGTGGGACCCTGGGAGAGGCTCACTGGGGCAGGGCTGGCATCTGTGCTGCAGAAGGGCTGGTGGTCCTGTCTGAGCTATCAGAGGGCCAGCTGGGAAGTGAGGGGAAGCGGCTGCTGGCCATATGGGGAACAGACAGCGTCCAACGAGGCACCTTATTACAGCAAATGCACATGTCACTCGGAGCGTGTGCCCCTCGGTCTCTCCCCACATTGGTAAGCTCTTTATTAGATTATTTAACAACCGAGCTTGTCGTTAGCTTTGCCATGAATCACTTGAATAATTCACATGACTCAACCTTTAGGTGTGTTGAGACACACTTCTGCAATAACGATATCAAGTTCATCCAAACAACTACTTCCTAAGGCTCTGTCCCTCCGTGGGGCTTCACTGATGGGGTATGGGAGGACAGCGGTGGCCCTGAGGGTCTCCGTGAACTCTGGATGCCAGGCAGAGGCCACGGCCCCTCCACCGGCTCTCGGGCAGCCCCACACTCAGCAGCCCCGACTGATGGATCCAACGGCTCGGCGTTGCGCTGTAAAGCGGCTCGAGGAACCGCACTCAGGCGGAGGAACGAGGGCAGGCTGCGTTTAAGATCGAAAGCCCTTCATATGGTTCTCAGGAGCCAGTCCTCGGAGTGAGCTGAACTGTGGTGGTCAGACACTGAGCCCCTGCTCCTGGGGATGATTCGGACCACCATGTTCCCTCCGCCCACGACGAGAGCTGAGGCCGCAGGCCTGGCAAGTGGCCTGGGGTGTGGCCGCCTGAGGCCCTCTGCCCGGCTGGCGCTCTGGGACCTCCTGGGCTGGAGCACCTCGGCCTTTGCTTCTCTGAGCCTCTGTCCTGTGTCGGGGGAGGCACGGCAAGTCTAGGAACCGTGGAAGTGGCTCAAAGTATACGGAGATCTCTTCCGGACATGGTCTTGCTCTCCCCGTTGGCTTTCAACACGCGCTCTGGGGTGGACGCCTCCCAGCTGGCAGGGCACCGACACAGACACACATGCCCCCATGAGAGGAAGAGAGGGTGCGGAAGGGCTTCATGTTGGGGTGGAACATCTCAGAGGGCAGGGGAAGGCCTCCGAGGCCCTGCTCCAAGACCTGGGCATCCACCTCTGTGTGCCCTTGGCCTCAGCTACCCTGGGAGGTGGGGGAGAGGCTCTGCTGCCTGGACAGCACGCCGCACCCTGGCTGGCCAGAGCAGCGGGACCAGCCTCTCATGGCTGCGTAGACCAGCTGTCTGGAGGAGGTGGCAGCAGGGTTGCGCTCCCTGAAGGCTCTTGGGAGGGTCCTTCCTGCCTCCTTGGCCTCTGGTGGCCCGGGAGTCCCCATCTCTGCCTTTACTTGGCCACAGGCCCACTTTTGTGCCTTGGCCCTGTGTCTTACGAGGACACAGGTCTTGAGATGTAGGTCCACTTTGGACGATCCAGAAGATGGATCCCATCTAGGGACCCTTATCTTAATCACGTTGCGAAGAACTTTTTTTCCTAACAAAGGCACCTTCACAGGTTCAGGTAGGTACATGACTGTCCCAATGGCAGGCAAGAGGACCCTAGCAGGCAGAGGTGGGTGAGGGACCACACGGGAGGGATGCCACCCAGTGGAGGCCAGGCTGTCCATGCCATGCGCCTCTGCCCTACATACACCTGCGCCCCCGAGAGGGCCCTGGGCAGTTGTGTTCCTCCAAGCCCAGGGAGGACAGCTTCGCGCACCCTCAGCGCAGCGCGTGGTCTGTGGTGGAAGGCCAGCTGCATGCTCACGGCTGCACTTCATGCCCACTAGGCCCCATCGGCCTGTGAGGAGGACAGCAGTGCCCCTGGCTTCTGGAGCTGTCACAGGTCGGTCGGGCTTCCCAAAGCGTCCCCTCTAGGATGGACCACTGCTCCAGGGACTCTCCCTGGTGCCCCAGTCCCACAGAGGGTCTAACATCCTCTGCCAGAACGCCCACGGCTCTGGGCTCCAGGGAGCACCCTGAGCCCACATGCTGAGCTGTGGGCGTGCCCCTGCCGAGGGGCAGCAGGTGGGCTGCGGGAGGGCCCCTGCCGAGGGGCACCACTGTGTCTGTTACTCACTCAGAGGATTTTGAGGTGCCCTCGCCGTGAGCCACCTGGACGGAGGACACAGACCCGCGTTGGTGAACTTGAGCCTCCGTGAATGTCTGGCTGCCTTCTCTCACAGGACTCCTGGAGCACATTTTCCCAGGGCCTGGGGAGGAAGATGGTCAGCAGGTGTAGAAGGAAGAGGCCACACTGATGACACAGGAGCCTTTGAGAGTAGCCCAGAGGGAGAGTGAGATGGGCCGGAGCTGGGCTGGGCTGGGCTGGGGGAGATGCATGTGCTCTCTGGGCATCAGGTGAGGCCATCAGGAGAGCTGGGGCCAGGGAGGGACGCCTGTTAGGAGGTCACTGCCGTGGCCCCGAGTGAGGGTGGAGGCAGCGTTGTCCTGGCGACAGCTCCACATGCCCTGTGGCCTTGGCTTCCTGTCCCCTTACCTGTAGACTGACTTCCTTGCTAGCAGTTTGTTGTATTCTGCGGTTCTGGTCCAGTTTGCCATTTGCACCTCTCCCCTGGAGTGTGACCTTTGGTGCGGTCAGCTCTGGTCTTCCACGTTGCCAGGGTCTTCTGTTGACTCTGTCGCCATTCCTTTCTCGCCCTCCTTTGGATTATTAAATCGTCTTCCTGGTGTTTTGTGTGACCCCTTCTGTTGATTCCCAGCGGCTTATTTCTGTGGTCCTGTCACCCCTGTAGATTCACAGCATGCGTCGTGGCTCAGGGGCGTCTGGGAGGAGCTGGCCCTGGACCACAGGGCCCAAGACTGAGAATCTGGACTCCTCTGCAGTTTTACTTCAAAGACATACAAGCCTGCTCTTCGTTGCTCTTAATTTACAAATGCTTGCCTTGAAGTCATCAAGAGGAAAGAGGACTGCCCCACGCCCCCCCAGGCGCCCTCCTAGAGGGTTCCTGCACCTCCGGCCTCCTCTGGACAAGAGCCCGATGGCCTTCTGGCCCCCGAGTGCGTTGGCTGCAGACTCTCCCCACTCCCACTCTTTGGGAAATGCCTTTGTCCCCCTTCGTTGGGTCCATTTGTCTTGGGGTGGCAGGATTTATTCTCAGCTCTGGACACATCGCTCCTTGTCCTCTGACAGCTTTGTTCCGCATGAGAAATCCACGCTGCTCCTTCTCAGGGCTCTCCTGTACATGATGGATATTTTTCTCCTGGTGGTTTTTAGATTTTTCTTTATCTATGGTTTTCATGAATTCAACTATGATGTGCCTAGATGTGATTTTATTTGAATTTATTATATTTGGCATTTATTAAGTTTCTTGAATTTGTGGGTTTTTTCCCCCATCAAATTTGATAAATTCCCAGTGACTATATCTTATCTTGCTCTCCACCCCGTGATTCTTTTCTCCTCCAGGAAATTTATTTCTGCATGTCATAGACGACCTGAAATTCCCCCAGTGTTGCTGACTCTATGTTTGCTTATGTTCCAGCAATGTTTTGGATTTTTTTTTAATTTTAGAAAACTTTTACATTTGTGGAATTTCTGCAAAAGGACCATGTCCCTCCAACTGCACTCGGGTTGTCCTACATCAGTTTGGCTCACAGGGCACAGTTGGTTAACAGGTCTCCATACATTGTTACTAGTCTCTCGACACATTGTTACTAGTCTCCCCATACAGTGCCATCCTGTCTGCCCCAGGAGCCCATCTGGAATGTGGTGGTGCATCCAGCTGTCCTGTCCCCATGGTCTCCTCTTGGTGGTGACGCTCTCAGGTCCACCTTGTTCATGGCAACCTTGGACTGGTCAGGTATCCTTGGAGCTCCCTACAGTGGTCGGGCCGGGCAGTGTGTCTAGAGGAAGACAGCGAGGACGAGGTCCCTGGTGTCCCCGCTGTCCTGACTCCTCACTGCCCATGCTGTCTTGGTCCAGAGTGAGGGGGGGTCGGTCACTTTCTGCAGGTGGCTACTGTTTCTTCCCTCCACTTGCAAACTGCTGTCCTTGGGGGAGTCACTTAGGCACAGCCCCCACTTGAGGAGCCAGGGACCCCCCGAGGGTCTTCCACACAGGACACAGTTGCTCTCTCCAATTGATTTGCTTATTCACTTCATCATTCATTACTGTCTGGGTGGCTCCTGGGTATTCGTTTTATACTCTGGTTATAACGGGGTGGTCCTATTGATTTTCCTCTCAAATCGCCCCAGCTTTGGCGACGGACGGGAGTTCTCCCGACTGATCCCTAATCCCTCTGCCCATCCCCATCGTGGGGTTGGTTGGAACACGTCCTCTCTGGGGCTCTTCCTGTGTGTTTCCTGCCCCTTGTTCACACTCCCGTCTGTTCTGCTGCCGCCTGTGGCCCTCGGTGTCTGCGCCTCATAGCCCACCAAGGCTGCCCTGGACACTTCACTCTGTGTGCAGCAGGTTTTCTCTCTTCTGAAGCTTCGATCCCTTCTGCGGACTCTCTGCTTCTGCGGGTCTCTCTGCAGGGAAACCATCATGGGCTTGAGCTTCCAGACACCGTGTCCTGGGTTCACAGTGTCTGCTCAGTCACTCCTACTGCCACCCACTGCGCCTCCTGTTCTGCGAGTTCCTCGCCGTACCTGCTCCCTGCGTCCGTTGACCTGGGAGAGTCCTGCGGCTTCCTGGTGTCTTGGGGTCTCCCCCATGTGGTCTGGGCACCGTCCTGAAGGAAGGGAGATGGAGGCCTGGCTCTCCTTTCCTCTCCTCCCCAGGTGGCGGCAGGCGGTCATTCCTGCTCCATAGAGTGGTCTGAGCTGGCGGGGGATTGCGGCTCCAACCAGGTGGAGCTCACCGTGGTCATCACTGAGGTCAGCCCAGTGGACAGATACTTTTCTGATCTGGGAGGGAGGTGGGCTGAAGCTTCAGGTATTTCTAACTCAACATTAAATTCACTCCTAGAAGAACCATGGAATCCGAGCCCAACAAGAAAGAGCAACATCACAATCTCCCAGACCAGCCTGGTGTCCAGCAAGGTTTTGGGGGCAATCTTGAGGGGACAGTGATTGGAGGAATCCCTGGGCCGATGCTCAGTTTTTGCCTCTGAGTTATTGCAGATGGCTCCAGGTGGCACATGTCTCCCAGGCCCTCCCGTCCCCGTCCCCGTCCCCGGCCATGACCCTGCAAGTCTGTGAAGCTTCTGCACCTAAGCACTTGTCCAGCTGTGGCGCCTGCTGCGGGATTGCCGTCCACCGTGAGGCCTCTTTAGTTGCTGAATTCAGTCCATCCAGCTTCTTTGCCTCTGCCACTCTTGGTCAGCTCCGGTCTTAATTTTGTCTGATTTTAAATTTCTATTGCTTATTAGTGAAAGGCATTAAGGGCAATTTTTGCCTCTGATTTTAAAACTGCTTTGCACTAGGGGGTATGCATCCTGGTGTCCAGAGTCACCAACTGATCAAGGTGGTGGTCAAGGGGACACTGAAGAGGGTGGTCCTCCCACGCTTTCCCACATGGTGATGCTCTTCTCAAATACGACTGAGCCAAACAGAAAATCCCAGGTAACAATAAATGAATGACTCTACAAAATCAGTTCTTTTTCAGCACCCTCAGTTTTTAATATAAGTTATGAATGGCACAGTGACCTTCATAGGAAGTAGAGAGTAGGGAAACAGAAACCCGCTGCTTGGCTTCCACTGTCAGGACCCTAGGATGGTTGTGCTCAGTGTCCTTTATTTTTTTAAATTTCATTCTAATCAACAGATACTATTTGTACCTACTTCCGGGGTACAATGTTGTCATTCAAACCTGTGCACAGCCTAGGAGCCCCAGGCAGGGCCATCGGCACATCCATGTCCTCAAGTACCATGTCCATGTGCGTCAGGACTTGCATAGGCGCCGTTGCCCTCCTGCACTCTGGACGTCAGAGTTACTTTGAGTCTAGCTGGACTTTGGTCCTCGTTACCCCCTATTTTTCCCACTCTCCCAGGCCTCTGGTGATCTCCATTTTACTTTCTTCTTCAATGTAATCAACATATTTTTTAGCATCCACTAATTAACAAGAATCTTACAAACCGAATGTAATTTGTGTACTTAAAATACCCAAGTTTATTTAGATACATCACTGCATCATGAATTTGTTTCTGAACTTTTCAAGTTCCATTTTTGTGAGATGGATGTCAGTAGAATACCAAAACCAGTGTCTAAAAGTCCTTTGGAGCTTTCTAGAATTGATTAGTATCATGGGGAAAGCAGTGTTGGTGGAGGGTGGCACTCGGCCTCTCAGTCTCTCCTTGATCTAGCTAAGAACTGAGACGGTGGAATTGAAGGGTCCCCAGACTACGGGGATCTGCAGGTGGGCAGGCATGGTCAAAGGAAAAAAAAAAAAACAGATGGAAAGCATTCTTCACGTGTTTCATGAAGTGAAATGTCTATTAGTGGACTATGTTTTCACAGGAGTCTAAGTATTTTTGTGACAATCACCCTGAGCTTACAGGTGAGGGGGTGCTGCAGGGGGTCGCATGAGCTCCTGGTGGTGAGGGCCCGCTCCAGGGTTCGTGCCTTGAGCACAGAGTCTCTATGTGGTGTGCTGTTCGTGTTTCCCTTGCTACGCACTCGAGGAAACGTGAGTCCAGGCCACAACGGGGGACCAGGGTGCAGAAGTGGCTCACTGGCCAGATCTGCCCACAGACCCTTCCTGGTGGGCAGACAGGAGCTGAGCTGGTGTTCCTTCCTTACTCCGAGATGCCCAGTCCAGTGTGTGTGCCTGACCTGGTGCTGAGGCCCACGCCTGTGTGGTGGGCTCACACCCTCTGCAGGGCCTGTGTGGACGCTGCTCTGTGGGTTGGCGAGGAGGACCAGAGAGGCCGGTCGTGGGAAGACTGGTCACAGCAGCACTTCCGAGGCCCGGGCCCTGTCTGGGCACGCGGGACTTCACACACTCTTTGGGAAGGACCGAGTGCTGTATTTTCCGACTTAGCTAGAGCTGCTGTGATCTCAGGCTGCTGTTCTCCTCACACTGGTGTCTGATCACACACTCGGAATACCCGGCAGAGGCACATCTGCTGCCCCATGTCAGTAAAAGTGATAAGAAATTGTTTTTACTTATTTAAAAACTATTCAATCACTTCTTATATTTAGGTTGTAATAGATCTTTTTATAAAAATCCAGAATTGATGAGCCATGCCTGCTGGGTGGTCTGCTGGGGTGAGGGCTTTGGGGAGCGCTGGCCTAGGTACCCGTACTTACCAGCGGTGGGGGTCCTCACAGAAGCCAATGGCGGCCTGGACCAGGAGGCGTCAGGAGCAGGTCACACTCTCACTCACTGGCCCTGCTGTGAATGCTGGGGAGAGGACGGTGCCCAGGGCCGTGGAGAAAGACAGAACAGGCCGCCTCGGGCCGTCACAGAGTAGGAGGGCGAAAGATGAGCCACCTTGGAGTGCAGCACAGCCTGGTGCTGTACTAACCAGACTGTTAGAATCTTCCATTATGGCCATTTTGGCTTTTCTTGTGAGGAAATAAACAGTAGTTTACAGACAAAATACAGATATTTTCTTGCTGTACTAGATTTAAAAAAATCTCAAGTTGTTTCATTCTCAACAAAGATTGCAACTTATTATCTAATTATAAAATACATGACTGCCTGGAAATTGCCAAGTTATAATAATTATTAACATGCACATGATGCTCACTGATAAAACAGGGCAGAATTTTTGACCAGACATGGCCATGAAAGAAGTGATATTTACTTCCTCAGCTCCACACGAGCCGCGCTTTCCCAGGTAAGTGACCTGGGGCCCAGGGTCTGCACTTAAACAAGGTCTTTCTCCCAAGTCCGTTTGGAACACTCAAGCGGCATCACCCGCACGGCAAGTTCATGATCGGACACACGCCTCATCACAGCAACGCTGGTACAGGACGTCTCACCACCGACAACACATCCTGCTTGAGGGCAGACATCTACTGCTCTTCCCTTCTCTTGCCCGGGATTCACCTCCCTCACCCTGGTCCTGAGCTCACCTCGGGGGCCTCCAGGTCCCATGGGGAGGCTGTCGAAGGTGAAGGTCTGATCGTGGTGTGGAGGATGTGGACCCTGACGTCGGCCAGGTGGAGGTGCTGGAGGCGCCCAGTTCTGACCTGTCAGAGCCTCGGGCTGGAAACCCAGGGCGAGGTTGGGCAGCGACAGGGCAGGGGCAGGGGGGAACCCGGTGCTGTCTGGGACAGTGTGACCTGAGCCCTGCACTGTTCCTCATCCCCTGAGGGACTTGGGGGACTCCAAACACCTCCCACAAGCAGGTTCCTGGTGACTCCTCCTTCCTGATTCTGGCATTGGGCGCCATCTGTTTACTTCATCCTAAGGACACTCTGTGGTGCCCACTGTAACCAGCTGGCACACGGCCAGGATCTGCCTGTCTCCCAGTCCCTGGGAGTCTGGGTGCTGCTGCCCATTCTGCTACACGTGGGCCCTCGGAGGGGGTCACCCTGCACCAGGTGCTGCCCCTAGAGCAGCCCCACCTTCCCTCTCTCAGCTGGCCGTCTTCTCTGTCCTCTACCCTGACCACAGTGGGCCCTCTCTGTTCATGGAGGCCTCCTGTGGAGGGGGTTGAGGAACCTCTCTCCAGGGCTTACCTTCCCCTCTGCATCTTCAGCAAAGGCACAAGAATGGCTCCGAGAGGGGCCTGTGTCACTTTCTTTTAGACAGTACATTTCTGTGGTCACCGTCTTGATGCTTGAAATGCAGGTTTTTATTGGAACGTTTAGAAACATAAAATAAATAACAGATGTCTGGGGATTTGCAGCAGAAATTGGAGGTTATAGGCAGCCATTCACCTGCAAATTCCTTACTGTGTACGAAGCCAGAGATTTCTCCAGACACTCATTACACTATGAACTCTCAGGACAACGAGGAAGTAGAAGGAGGAGGGAAACAAACCAACTCTTGAGATGGATCACAAACCTTCTATTGACACCAGGCCTTGCCTGGGCCTGTGCCTGGTCACGTCTAAAGGTGTTGGTTTGCCTTCGCGAGGTGTTCAGGAAGTCTATTGCCTTCTGAAAGGTCACGTGACCCTCAGCCTCACATCGGAGGCTCTCCATAATAGGGCCTCAGTGGGCATCTACCCAGTGGTCTGTGATCCAAAGAAAGGGTTCACTCAGGGCCCAGGACCCAATGGGCTTCCATAAAGGCGGCCCTTTTTTGCTGGTGAGGCAGGCACTAGCCTCAAGGTGGACCATGCGTGGACACCAAGCTGACATGGCTGATGGGCAGGCAAGCCCACTTCTCTCCTGCAGAGAGCTCTGTCCACCAAATGTCCTTCCTTTGGGATCACTACTGGACTACCGCTGTCAGATCCACAGACCCGACAGATCTGGTCACCTGTGTTTCACAACCAGGTGGAGTGTGCTTCATTACACACAGTGCCGGAGCAGCCGCCTGCCAGGATCCTCATTACTCCTGGTCCCCGGAGGAGGAAAGGCTACCTGTTGTTTGCAAGTCAAAGCTTGGGCCATCTGAGTGTGACCTGCTGACCAAGGCTCAGAGTCCTGGGCTTCCAGCACTTTCCCTGGGAAAAGCAGCCTTCAGAAGCTGTTCGATCCTGGGAGGAGTGGCTCAGCTCCCAAGGAGCCATGTCAGGGCCCCGGCTGCCTTCTGCTGAGGGAGGCCCCCCCAAGGGAGGCCCCCCCACCCATCGATGGTGACCAGGGATGCTATGGAAGAGCACGGGGTGGCCTCACCTGAGATGCAAGAGTAGCAGGGCAGCCAGAGGTTGGAGGGGGACATTTCAGGCACAGCCAGAGGCAGGCCAGGCTGAGGCTCTATGGGGGAGTCCATGTGGCTGTGTGCAGAGGGTGGGAGGGTGGGAGGCAGGCGGGAGTGGGTTTCACTCAAAGGCCAGAGGCCAGATAGGGCTTCGTGGAGGACATGAGCCAGTTGCCTCTTTGGAGAGTTTCTTTGGTGGCTGTAGAGATGGGAGGGGAGGCAGAGAGAGCACTGGGAGGTAATGAAGGTGGCCAGCCCAGGTGGTGGGTGAGGGTCGGGGACCTGGAGGGAGAGCTGTGGTGGAGACGGACTCCGTGGACACGCTGCAGCCTGGGTGTGCAGGGTGTGAGGAAACAGGCACCGTGGGCGCGATGGCGATGCTGTTTACCCCGGCAGGGTACAGTCCATCTGACACTCCTGGTCCCACCGGGCCAGAGCTGCCAGTGTGGGCACCCTGACGGCATTCCACAATGTTAAATGGGGCTGATGCGGAGGGGTGTTCTGGAAGGAGTCCTGGTGACTGCGGCCTTCAGTTGCTCACATCCCGGCGTTTCAGAGAGGTGTGAGGGGGAGGGCAGGGCCAGACTGCCGGCCTGCAGTGGAGTCTGGGCTCCGGGGGTGTGGGGTTGGCCTGAGGAGGGGGCAGGGTCAGAGGAGCCTCATCTGGAAGGGAGATTGGTGGAGAGGGTCCTGAGCAGAGGTGAGAGGTGGGAGGTGGACAAGAGGACCAGGGGCCCTGAAGGCCCACGGCAAGGCAGCAAGGAGCGGGTGGTGGTCAGCATTGGAGAGATCACGTCGTGCATCGGAGACCACCCAGGACCAGTGCAGTGGTGGGCGGAGCCTGTAGGGTGCACCAGAGCCGGCGGGAGGGGCTGGGTCACCAACCTCTAGGGTGGCATTGGGCTGGATGACGGTCAACAGGAAAGGCTTTGACTGCCCCGTCAGGGCCAGTGCCAGCCCCAGGGCAAGACACCTTCTGCTTGGGCTAGCTGCGCACTCCTGAGTCTGGGGCTAGCTGCTCACCCCTGAGTCTGGGGCTAGCTGCTCACTCCTGAGTCTGGGGCTAGCTGCTCACTCCTGAGTCTGCCCTCTCCGGTAAACTGAAGAGCCACATGTGCTGGGGCACCTCAGATGGGGACACGGTGTCCACTTAGACTCTTTTCCTCTGGGGCATCTCAGATGGGGACATGGTGTCCACTTAGACTCTCTTCCTCTTCCTCCTTCTTCTGTGAAACCTATAAACAAGTTTTGGAGCCCCCCCCCAATCCACATGGGAAATATATATCAAATGATTCGGTAGAAGCCATGTCACAAGGAGCCGTCCAGCCACTTCCGCACTGGCCTCGGCCATGTGCCACCAGCCTGCTACTGCGAGAAGGGGATGGAAGCTCTTTAGTGGCGGAGCCTCGGAGACTAGAAGAACAACCACATCTGATCCTCAGATCTGCCGAGATAACAAAGCCCCACACTTTCCCAGTGAAAATATGAAAATGAATTCAGTAAGTGCTTAATCTGGGGAGTTATAAGTTAGGCACTCAACTGAAATTAGTTTTATGTGCCGAGTGTGATGGAGTTAGCTTGCTAAATAGGAGTCTTTTCCCAGCTCACATCACATCTGTCTCCTTCCCCAGCCAACCCGGAGAGCGCCCTCCTTGCAGACGCGTCCCTTTGTTAGGAGACGTTCTGTTCCTGGGAGCCAGAACCTCTCTCTCAGCGCTCGGCCTGTCTCATGGCTGCTCTGTGCCCCTGGCGGGTTCTGTGTGGATGCTCTG
This sequence comes from Urocitellus parryii, assembly GCF_045843805.1. Taxonomy (NCBI): domain Eukaryota; kingdom Metazoa; phylum Chordata; class Mammalia; order Rodentia; family Sciuridae; genus Urocitellus; species Urocitellus parryii. The sequence goes on along the minus strand of NC_135535.1, from coordinate 209,873,894 downwards.
ATCATCAGAAGAGAATGTGCTGAGAGTAGACAGAAACGTGGGTTTCCAGGGAACATGCCCCGGGTCACACCTGGAGCCTGGGGTAGTGGCTCCTGCCTGATTCCACTCAGTTCACCACCTCTGAGCCCAACCTCGAGCATGTCACTGTGCTCTGCTGACCAGTGTCCTGGAGGGGCCCGGGTTCTGGGCCCCGCAGAGTGGAGATGCAGATGCTGAAGGCCTGGTGAGACCCAGAGCTCCTGAGATGCTTTGGAGGGTCCCAGGCCTTTGCCTGGGAAGAGGGGAGGGTCTTGCTGCAGTGGAGCTGTCTGAGAACTCCCCTGAGGTTTCAGCTGAGTCTGGGCCTCCCCCAGGGCCAAGCTCAGTGTCTGAGACTAACTCTACCACTGGGGAGTGGGGCCGAGCCCTGCCAGAGAGCAGGGGCCTGAAAATAAGGTTCTCTGCTTTCTGGGACACTTCTTCTTGGGGGTCTCCAGCCTGCTTCCAGACCCCGTCCAGAGTGTGGCCTGGTGGACACTGGTCTCAGCACCCACATGCCCTTTGAGTGACGAAGATTTCCCTCTGGCCTCATAGCATTAGCATGAACAGCCATCCAGCTGATTCTGAGAAGTTCTCTAAAAGTCTTCAGGGAGATGGAGATGGAAGGTCGACTGACAGCCTCCAGCCACTGGGGTTGAGACTCAGCCAGGGATGCCCAGCAGCTCGGCCAGCACAGGGGGCCAAGACAGCACTCCTGCTGTGTACTTCACAGCCTCCTGGGTGGAGCTGGGGGCACAGACCACCGAACGTGCCTCTCGGCTGCATCTACCTGCAGAACAGGTGCCCTCACAGCCTTTAGGAGAACCTATAGGAAAGGTGGCCCAGGCATGCTCCCTGCCTCCACAGTCTCAGGCTCTGGCACCCTCCAGGAAACTCCCCACGTGCAGGGGTCATGTGCAGCTCTCTGACCTGGAATGGCTGCGGAGCCAGGCCCCACTTTACCCAAGCAAGCTATGTCCCTTAGGGGAGAGAGACGGCCCAGGTGCACACGGCCAGCGGCAGAAACCCTTCTTATACTTCTTTAGAAACACAGTCAGGGCCCCGGGTGCCAGCACTTGCCCACTAGACAGCACCAGGGCGGACACGGGTAGATGGGCCTCCTAGTTCTGGGGTACCTACGTGCACAGTGAGAAGGAGAGGTGGCCCTAACCTCCCACAGAGCTCTCGCAGGGACTGCGTCATCCTTTCCCTCCGTCAGAGGCCTGGGGATGACACGCAGGCAGGGACATCTAAAATGACCCCTGCTGACAGCAGGTGTGCACACGGCACACACACCACACGTGCACCTTCATGCACATGCACCACACATGCATGCACACAGACTGCGAGCTCCTTTCCTGCCCGTCCTGGCAGGACAACTGACCAAGCAGAACACGGTGACTGTTTTCTGGAGGGAGGAACGGGAACAGAGGCAGAGGGGGTGGTGGGAAGCTGGGGCGGCAGCAGCAGGGAGCCAGCCCTCTTGGCCACGCCTGGTCGGCTTTGGGCATTCACTCAACAGGCCAGCGATGGGGGGGCGTGTGTCCAGGTGACTGAAGTTCTTCTCAGTGTCACTGCCTTTCCCCCACGTCATCCCAGCTTCCCACATCATCTCTGTGCTGTCCCTCCACTCAATGTCTGTCACATGTAAGGAAGGACACTGGCCTGTCCCTCTTGAGCCATGTTCCCAGAATCTCAGGGGACCCAGGCTTAGGGGAAGGCATGGAGAAATAGACTCCTAATGATCTGACAAATTCTCTTCAGCAATATTTTGAAAATAGCAGTGATAAAGTCAAAACATAGGTGGGATCATTAAAATGACTTACATATTTAAAATTCAGATATCATGTGCTTCTTGGTTAAGCTTAGAAAATTTTCTTTCTTTTTTTTTTTTCCTGGTACCAGGGATTGAACCCAGGAGTGCTTAACCACTGAGCCACATCCCTTGAACCCAAGGATGCTTAACCACTGAGCCACATCCCTAACCCTTTTATTTTTTGAGACAGTGTCTCACTAACTTGCTTAGGGCTTTGCTTAGTTGCTAAAACTATCTTTGGACTTATGATCCTCTCGCCTCAGCCTCCCGAGCTGCTGGGATCACAGGCGTGTTCTGCCATAACCAGCAATTTGAGGAAAATTTTAAAAACATCTCCAAATGTTTCTGGTTTTTCTGGAAAAGATAAAAAACTAGGAATTATGTTATTATTTGTTCTAATTTTAAACTATCAATGAGAAACTCCTTTGCTGAATTAGATACCAGTTTTGAATGCTAGAATAATATTTCTACATTATGTGTGCTAGTCAAAATGTAATAGCTACATATCTTCATGTTTAATCTGCACAATTAGCATTTTCCACTACCCTTTCATCTAGGCTGTCAACAAAATAACATATCAGTCCCTGACTGGTGGCACCGTCGGTGTCTAACCTGTAAATACTCCACCGTGGCAGATTTCTGACAGGCTGCCAACCTGACCTGACTAAACCCTGGGGTGGGGAAAAGCTCCTACCCTAGGCCCAGCAGGTGCCAGGGCATCAAGAGCACAGGTAAGAGCAGAACACAGAAGCACAGTTGGAAAGTGACGAGCTTTAAATACTTAGGAGTTTTTTTTTTTTAATTGAAGTTATGCTGTTATGGCAAGAATGCAATAAATCATCCAGTCCATCTTAAAGCAGGAGACAGAACCATCTTTATTCACCAGCCAGTGGACCCTACCCACCAGCTGTGGGCCAAGGGGCAGGATGCAAGTCTATACCCTGTGACCCCCTTCTGGGGTTTGAGTCCACCTTTTATATTCCAAAAACATATTAATCATAAGTGGCTGATGCTATGATTCAAAACCATAAACAAACGTCATGAGATCTAAAATCATAAGCACAAGGGGGAGTGGGTCAAAATTCTGTACTTGAGTACAAGTTAAAGAATGGTTATTAACATCTACATGATCATTCTCTGACAGGGTACATTGTCCCAGAAAAATGGGAACCAAAAAGAGAGCAATTTTACATTGCATGAGAATCGCCATTTAGTGTTGCCAAACATGTCGATGCTAAGCAACTATTGGTGGGCACAGAGGCGGGGTGTTCCCAGGGGAGGAGCATTTCTTATATGACATGGAGTCTCAGGGCAAAATGGAGTCTGTTTGGTCATTGCCCATATAGCCTGGCCCATAACAATGCAACTTAACAATCCTAAAACCTGCTACAAGGATTTAGGGAAAGGAGTACCCGTTTCTTGGGGCATGCTCTTCCCAAGGCGGAGGGAAAACACAATGTTTCTTGCAGTTTTGCTCAGAAGTGGCACACCTCAATTTCCTTCCAGTTTCCATTGGTCAAAACAAACCATAGGACCAGGCCTCAAGTGAATGGAATAGGGACAGATAACTCAGCCAGAGTGAAGTCAGAGATAGGTGTGGTGCAAAGGAAAAATTTGAACAACTGACAATCTATAAATTTCTAACAATAGTTTAGCTGGATATAAAATTCAAAGTCGACAATAACTTTACAATAGCATTTCGAAATTACCACTCCATTGTCCTTTAATATCTCTGGTTGATGATGAGAGATAAATTCTTTATCATTCTAATCATTCTGTATCCCTTTCTTCCTAGTGATTTTAAATAAATTTCTTCATTCTAGATCTGCATTATTACTATGACTAGTTAAATATGGGTTTATTTTTCCCCCTGCTCAGTACTTGAAGAAGAACATTTTAAATCAAATCTGGAGACTTCTCAGATACTAGATTTTAACGTTGTTTCTCCTTTATCTCCTGCACTTGTTTCCTTCTGGAATCCTTTTAAACTTAGGATCTGAGCTTGGACATGCACAGGGACACGTGCCTATAATCCCAGGGACTTGGGAGGCTGAGGCAGGATTGCAAGTCCAAAGCCAGCCTCAGCAACTTAGTGAGACCCTGTCTCAAAATAAAAATAAAAAATAAATGGGCTGGGAATGTGGCTCAGTGGTTAAACACCTCCAAGTTTAATCCCTGGTTAAAAAATTTTTTTTTGACTCTTAATTATCTATTTTCCTTTGTTAGCGTTATCTGACTATAATAGCCCTGACTTATATTCCTCTCTAATTGCATTTAGCACAGAACTGATAAATCTACAGATTTAAATCTAATTGACTAGAGTACTGATTTCTGAGATTTATTATTGGATCCTTTTTTTTTTTGCACCTATTTGTTCTTATTTCATTCTTTCTGCTTTGTTTAATTTTCATGAACATTAAGTGCACTCATTAACTTTTTGAACATCCTACATATAATGACTTTAAGGTGCTTTGGTCTCTTTCATAGAGTCATTTTCATCTAGAGTAGGTCATTGTCGTAACGACTGGCTTTGTCGGCTGCATTCGTGAGAACTGGTGCTCCTTACATGTTCTGAATTTTGGAACCCTTTCCCTGGTTGGTCCTGCTGTTCCGGTTGCTCTGCTGTTCATTTCTCTTTCCTTCTCACCCTCCTTGAAGCACTGAAATTTCTCTGGATCCTCAATCCAGAACCCGATCTTGGAGGGCGGTTCAGGGTCTCATCCATGAGACGAGGCTGGGCTTATGCCAGGCGCAGTCTCAGCTGTGAGTGGCCTTGTTTGGCTTGGATTGTCCTGCTTCCCTGTCTTCCTGCCTCCTTTGACACTTGCTTGCCACGCCCAAGGCCACAGGAGGCCGCCAGCAGGGTGGGGTGTCTAGCCCTGGCCCATCCAGATGCTGGCTCTACCACCTGGCCTAATTGACTTAAATGGATTTAATTGACATAGTACTGATTTCTGAGAGAGTCTGCTGCACTCTCTCGTGGGTGCAGGTACCACTTGTGGCTGTGTGTGCCAAGTCCTGGTTGCCACCGCCACCCTCCTGCCCGGAAGCCACTCTGCCCCTGGCTTCAGCCCTGCCCACTGCTATTTCCGATTCTCAAAGCACAGTTCATCTTGCTTCTGAGCCCTGGACTGTCCTTTTTACTTTCTCCGTTTTATGTCTTTTCTATTATTGCCACATTTTAGACAGGGGGATTCAGCAAAGCCTAACTTTCTGGGCCAGCTGGACCAAAATTAAGAAAATTAAGGTCACCTGACTTGGACTGCCACCTGCACCAACGATCCTGTGCTGGAGACCAGTCTTGTTTGCGAAGTGAGAACAAAACCAACTGAAATGGATTCACATGCAGTTGGCTCAGGGACGGATACCTAGGCACATCAGGGAGGCTGTGCTAACCTTCTTTAAAGACAGGCACACCGTTGCTATTTGTTTACAAACCACGGGGAACTTCAAGGACGTATGGTCCATTTTGTAGTCTCTGGAAAGAGGACAGATGAGAGCTGTTAGGTTTAGAACCGTCTGCCCGGTGCTTGGCTGCCTTGTTCATGGGTGTAAGCAGAGGAGCCACACCTGCTGCAGGTCATGGAGCCCTCCCTGTCTCGGGAGCTGGTGGAACAGCGCTCTGCTACATTTCTGAATTGTCCTGTCCAGTTGTGGCTTTGAATTTCTCATCTGATGACTTCATCTCTCAAGGAGCATAGGATAAAACAGAACATGCCACCAGGCAGGAGAGACACAGTAACTGTCACTTAGAACCAGAGCCCATCATCTGCAGCCCCCGGGTAGGAGACCTCCACCTCGTGGTCCTGGAGACACAGGAGGCCACTCCCTCGGCGAGCTGCAGCCAGGGCAGCGCAGGCGGCCATCATAGGCTAACCTAGGCGGAAAAGCCCAGCATGGACCAAAGGCTCAGTCTTCATGCCGAGGTCACCTGTGAAGGAAACAGACAACCTTGAGGAGGTGGTGACCACTGGGACACTGGTGTCATGGACCCCGTATGTGTCAGGGGAGGAGCGTGCTGGGGGAAGGGAAGTGGAAGGGAATCTAGGGAAGATGCCATTCATCTCCAGACAACAGGGGCAGTCACCACTGAGAGGGAGCAGTGTACACGGGAGACGCCAGACATGCAGGGCCCAGGTGACAGCCCCAGGGAGCTGCCAGGGCCCTGCACCTATCCCATGTCACAGGTGGTGCGGGAGACGGAGGTGCCAGGCAGCTGGAGAAACACCACGTCTCCACCTTCTGGAAGGCGGCTTGGATGTTGTACAGTCATAGGCAAGTTTTAGGAAGAAGCTGTGGAATGGCTGATGAGATTGAAAGTGGGGGAAGCAGACACCAGGAGAAGAAGCCCGACACGCCTCCGGAGCAGGCCGTCTTCCTGCCAGCTGATATCACCCAGAAATTACCAGAAGTCCCCGTGGAAATGGGCACAGCATTGAAAGGCACAGCCCAGGGTGCGCTGGCGTCTCCGAGGCGGGAGAATATCCTTCCTCAAACAGCGGCTTCCAGGACAAGCTGGGCCGTGGCGGGGATCCCTTCTGATACATCCAGATCTGTGCATCGCAGTCCTGACTGGCAGCGTTACCCTCAAGTCAAGGCTGCTCTGATTGCACCTGGGACCACCAGGCTCTGCATCGGGGATGGAGAGGAACCGTTTAGACCATGCTCTGAAATTTCAAATGTCAATTCTGCATCCATGCTGGGAGTGAATCCTCAACTGTCCCCAGGCGTGTGTTATAAAGCAGACCCTGTGAGCAGCGTGGATCAGATGACAGCTCTCATACTGTCCCCACCCTCCTGATGGACCTGAGGGTGTCCTCAGCTGGACGGCAGCCAGATAAGCAAGTGCAAGGATCTGGTTTCCAGCAGCTCAAGGCCTGAGGGTATTTGTTATTTTTCTCCGTAATCACATTTTTTCCTGTTGCCCGGTTCCTGTTTCCTAAATCAGTAAAAACAAATCGAATATGACTTGGGGGTTTGCAGAGAACTAATTGAAATGATGTTTCATATGATGGCAACATTTTGGAAAAGCCGTCACGATAAAAAGTCATGGACAAAAGGCCTCGGCTGGCAGCACCCCACCTCCTGCCTCCTATTTTTAAATTGTTAATCAAAGCCGCCGACTCGTTGCTTATGGGGAGGTAGCATAAATCTTTCTATCCCCAAAGCTTTTTAAATTATTCACTGTGCTTACTACTTCGCTTCTGAGGGGAGATTATCTCTTTTAATTGGAAACCTTCTATTATTTGGGCCTGAAATGTTTGTGAGAACAAGTCGAGGCGCGGCCACTATTAACAGCGCGCTGCCAGGGAGCATCACGGAGCTGTGCAGCAGAGGCCATCGACGCAGGGCGCGAGTCGTCCTTCCCGCCATTCGCACCCCGACCTGCAGCAGGTGTGGCCAGGCCCGGGCTCTCCCTCAGGAGCTTCAGGAGTCCACCTTCTCCTCCCTCAGGCTCTACCGCCGGCCGTCAGGCCTCCTGGAGGACAGGGGACCAGCTCCTGGGCTCCCCCAGCACTGAGTGCAGACACCACACGCCCCGCGACCCCAGGATGGGTGTGGGGATCCACTCCGTCTTCCCTTCTGGGAGTCAGACTAGGCTGGTCCAACACCAAGGCAGCAGCACAGGGACGGAGAAGACACCAGGCTGGGGGTCAACAGTGTCACACCGTCCCCCCCACACGGCTTTCCTCCTGGGCTACCTAACTTTGTGTCTCACCTGCAGCTGACTGTGGGCACAGTGACCTAACCCAAGTCAAGGGGCACCCAGGGTCTGGCAGCAAAGGACAGATTCGGGAGACTCGGAGACTCACAGGCGCAGGCTGCCAAGGGCAGAAACAAGTCCGACCACGTCTGCTCAGAGCCACGGAGAAGGCTGCAGCTGGGGAGTCCGAGAGCCGCTCCAGCCTGGCCAGGCAGCCTGTCCCCTCACCTGCAGGGGTGGCATGAGCTCAAGCTGCAGGTGGCAGTGATGGGTACAGACGTCATGTCTTTAAGGGCTCAGTAGCTCCTTGCAGAGCACGGGGCTAGCACAGCTGCTACTGTGCAGTTTCCAAATGCAGAATGAGAGAAGCTCTCCCCCCTTCCCTCCCTCCCTCCCTTCCTTCCCCAAATTTGGGCCACCATATAGAATGCCCTGTAGCTTCTTGGAAGGTGGCCTTCGGCCTGCAAGCACAGACTTCCCCCGACAGTGCTACAGAGTCCCACCATGGGGTGGAAACCACAGGGGCTCGCCCACTCTATCCACGGGACACCTTCTGGGGAGACAAGATCCACGTGCCTGGCTGTGGGCCAAGGGGCATGGGGCCGTCCCCATGGGAGCTGCCACACCTGCAGGAGGCCCTGTGTGGAGGCCTGGTGGCCCACGCCTCCTCCCGTGCCCAAGCCCCAGTCTCTGTCCACTGAGGCCCAGTCTCACATGAGGCCTCACTCTGGGAGCCATGTGGCTGTGCAGGTTGGTGTTTGAGAGCCCCTGTGCCCTGCAGGCTCGGCCAGCCCTCCCAGAAACCAAGCTGGGTGGCCTCGGGCTCCTGGCCACACAGGCAGATGTCCGCTGACAGACAGGTGGGTCGTCTCTGCCCTGGGACGGCTTGAAGACTCCCAGATGCGACTCACAGTCTGCAGGACATCTCACCCATGGCACGGGTCTCCCTGGACACAAAGGCCAGGTCACTCAGTTCCCATCCACCTGCAAATGGAGCAGCCATAGAGACGAGCTTTGATGAGTCGCCCCGTCTTCTCTCCACACCACAACTACCTCCTTAAAATATGTCAGTACGTAGGTATCACATGTGCACGTATATGCACATAGTCTAATTCACAAGCCTTGCTGAGATATACTTTCCATACTACACTAGGAATTTAAAGGGTACATTCGATGGCCTTTTGGATTTTCACAGATAAATCACCATCACCACAGCCAACGTGGGCTGCCCTCCATCAGAGAGACCCTCAGCCACACCTCTCCCTCCCGACCTAGGGAACCAGTGGTCAGTACAGACTGACCTCTGTGGGTGGTTGGCACACACCTAGTGTGACCTGTTCCCGGCTCACAGGGACAGGGCCACACCCTCTGTGGATGCAGGATGTCCCTCGTCCCCTCGTGCTGTGTCAGCTCACTCCTCAGCTGCAGGGCTCCAGGCCGCTGTGTCCTGGCTGCTGTCAGTGGTCCGGCTGGGAACGCACTTTCCTCCCTCGGGTGCACACTGAGACAGGTGCTGCTACCCAGGTGGGCCCTGGGGTTTCACCCTGGAGGGGCTGCCGCACTCTCACACAGGCAGTTGCCCACACATTTACCCATGTTCCTGTTGACCCATTAGTCATTTTGTGTAGGTCTTGAGGTGTGGCCCGGGCCTGCTGATCTGAGTTTCCTGATGGCTGACCACGCGGGATCTTTACACATGCTACCGCTATTGGCATATCTTCTTTGGAGAAATGTCCGCTCCTTGTCTTGTCCAGATTTGTAAATGGATTATTGTTGTTTTTAGAATGTGTCAATGGCAGGTCTCTGGCCTACGCTGAGTTAGTTCTGCATGTTACGGTACACGTGAGCTTTGGCTGTTCTTGAGCCACTTGTTTAAAACGCCATTCTCTCCTCACACTCGTCTGGTCACCTTGCCAAGATTGACTTATTCCTGGGCTTCTCATTCCCAGTTCCACACTACTTCTGTGTGTACAGCTTAGCAGCAAGTTTTAAAATTGCAAATTGTGAATCCTCCAACTTTCTGATTTTATTTTAAGTATCTGGGTCCCTTGAATCTCCACCCGAATTTTAGAGACAACTTGTCGATTTTTGCCAAGACCAGCTGAGGTTGCACAGGGATTGCTTCACTCTGCAGACCAATTTGGGGGTGCTGTGTTCTTAGCAATGTCATCTGCAAATGCAGCATTCTTCTCCTTTCAAATCTTAAGGCTATTATTTCTTTTTCTTGCCTAATTGCCCTGACTAGATCTGCCAGTACCACACTGAAGAGCATGTTCTGTTCCTGGCTCGGGGGAGCCGTCGGTCTTGATTGTTAGGTAGGTGCTGGCTGCAGTGTTCCCATAGACTCTTGGTCAGGTGAAGATACGTATTTTTCTGTAGTCCACCCCCAACTTCTTCTGATAGTCAGCTGCGTGTCAATCATGAGAAACAGCGAGACCAGGCAGCACTGCCACACTTATGAGAAGTTCCACTGTGGACCCAGGACGAGCCGCGGCCCCGGGGAGCATGCCTTGTAGAGTGACTGGGTTCCCTCTTTCCCCGTGGTACACTGACTTCTGGATTCTTTTGCACTCCCTGGAGACCTGGTGGCCCTTTCACTGGCGATGTGTCACGTGGGAGCTCTGAGCAGGCCGTGAGGGAGTGGGTCTGCAGGAGGCAGCCCGGAACCTCGTTCCTTGAACTTCACTTCATCCCAGTTTTCTCAGTGAAAGGACAGATACTTAGAAGCGTCTTTCATCTGTCAACCTGAGCAAAATAATAATGCCATCTCCTCAACGCCATGGTCTTAGTTCTTCATGGGAACTCTCTGAACTTTGAGTGTGGTGAGGATCTGGATTTGGCCCAGTGGTGGCTTTCTGGTTTGGCCCAAGTTCGTTCAGCACTTGAAGGAAGGCCTGGGTCATCTTGGCCCTCGGTGGGCCTGGGGCCTGGCAGCAGGCCTGGAGCTGCTGGTGAAGGGGGCAGTGGGCTGCCTGTGGGCCAGTGCTGGCGGGAGGTCAGGGGCCGCACACCTCTCTGCAGGGTGCCGCTCCAGGCCCAGCAGACCTGTGAGCCCTGGGGTGCAGCCCGCCTGGGCAGCTGTGTGGAGGGAGGAGGAGGTCGGGCCAAGGCTAATGAGAGAGCGTCTGGCTGAAGGCTGGGATCCTGGGCTCCGGCTGGACTTTGCCCTCACAGGGGCAGGAGAGAGGTTGCAGGCACCCTGAGGGTGACACCGAGGGACACTGTGACATGGGAGGGTGCTCGGGGTGAGGCATTTTGAAACAGTGGTGTGTGGGGTTAGTTACAGTGACGCCTCCTGTGCTGCGTGGCTCTTCGATGCTTCACGCTCTGTTTAAAATTTGCCCTTCCTTGCTCTCTGTCTGCGGAGTGTGAGCCCCACACTTAGAGCTGGCTTCTGAGGGTCATTTTTTGAAACACAGATTCATCCTGCTGACATTTTTCCTCAAAAACGTTTGACCCTGAGGTGGCTGTGACATGCACGTGGCGATGTGTCCTGAAGGTCGCTGAGGCTCTAACCCAGCTGTCTTCCCTCCCAGGCCATTTTCTTTAAAAATCTGGCAGATAATTTACTTTACTTTTAGAACACATTTTGTCAAAATCTAGGTCAGCCCTTGAGGTGGTGTCTCTGCGGCTGTCTTCTGTCGGGACGGACCTGGTGGGAGACTGGGTGTCAGCTGGCCAGGAGGCACTGGGCGCCTGGTCACCTCCCAGCCCTCGCTGAGGCCTGCACACGCCTTCTTCCCACACGTGTCTATGTGCAGGAGATGATTCTAGGTGTTCTTTCTCGTTTTATCTCTGACTACAGCTTTAGGTTTGTGTGTGTGTTGAGCTAAAGATTTCATTGTATGCCTAAGTGTAATCTTTATTAATCTTCATAAAGAAAGCACTTAGACTTTCTATACTTAGCAGTTGTTACAGATTACTCAATTCCTTTAATTTTGTAAAAGAAGAAAAGTTTATTGGCAAATAGCTTTAAAAAGAGATGTTTGCTGTTTACAATGGCACATGCACACGCGCGCACACACACACACACACACACAGCCTTTGGTGTACGGTCATCCCTTGGTATCTGGGGACACTGGGCTGGACTCCACAGGCACCCAAACCCTCAGACGCTCAAGTCCCTTATATAAAGGGGGCAGCACTAGCCTGTGACCTGCGCATGTCCCCCAGTGGATGTCAATCATCTCTAGATGACTTTCAACACTCATAAAATGTCGACGCTGTGTGAATAACTGTTGCACTGATCACTCAGGGAAGGATGAGAGAGCTGCCCACACTCGGTCAGCACAGATCCGTCTCTCCTCAGAGCTTGCATCCTCAGCTTGTGGCTGGTTGGTTCCAAGGAGTCCAGACCCTGGGGTTCGGAGGGCGGCACGGAAAGTGCCCACATCCAGCAAGGACACCCGGCGTCACGGCACCCACATGGGCCTACGGGGCGATTCCTCGGGGAGCTGCTTGCAGTTGTTCGCCTGCAGTGAAGGGAGAGAGAATCCTGGGTTTCCACTTTACACCTGGTCTCCACATGCTCCTGTCTGAGTTGATTATTTCCTACATAAATAAAAGCCAAATTGGTATTTTGAATTTTTGTCATTGTTTTTCAAGGTCGGATACGTTGCAATGTGTGAGGGATTTTTACTGAATGAGTATAATTTGAGAATCTGTTGAAAATTATTGTTAGGCAAACTTGTCAAATTATTATAATTTATTTCTCTTTCAATATTAGTATTTCATAGCTTACTGACTTTAACCAATGGCTCATTGCAGTTATCAATTAGGCGACATAATATAAGAAAAACTAATGTAAAATTCAAGCCTACCATGGCAGGTGGAGTTGTTCAGAGGCGGTGCTCAGAACAGGTTGTCTGGCTCGGCAGCCCTCCAACACTGAGCCGTGATCCCAGAGGGGGAATATGAAATAGTAAGTGCCCTTGGCAACTTACAAAACAGAGACCGGCTTGCACCTGGGTATTGTTAAAGGGGAAAAGCTCCTCCCACCATGGTGTGCAGTGCTGCCCTGGTGGACGCAGAGCCACATCAGGCAGTGTGAAAACCCACAAGCAGGGCCAGAGGGTGTTCCTGTGAGTGTTCTCGTCACTGAATGATAGATGGACAGATTCTCACGACAGGCACAGCTTGGTCCTTCCATCTCACGTCATCTATATCGTCACCCCATCCTGCCGTCCTTCTCTTCTACCTATCCATCCATCCTTCCTTCCATCCACCCATTCATCTCTATCCACCCATCCTTCATTCCATCACTATCCATCCCTCTACCCATTCACCCATCATCCCTCCATCCCTCCATCCCTCCAAACCTCCATCCCTCCACCCCTCCATCCCTCCAATCCTCCATCCCTCCAACCCTCCATCCCTCCACCCCTCCACCCCTCCAACCCTCCATCCCTCCACCCCTCCACCCCTCCATCCCTTCATCCCTCCATCCCTCCATCCCTCCAATCCTCCATCCCTCCAATCCTCCATCCCTCCAAACCTCCATCCCTCCAATCCTCCATCCCTCCAAACCTCCATCCCTCCAATCCTCCATCCCTCCAAACCTCCATCCCTCCAACCCTCCATCCCTCCAATCCTCCATCCCTCCAACCCTCCATCCCTCCACCCCTCCACCCCTCCAACCCTCCATCCCTCCACCCCTCCACCCCTCCATCCCTTCATCCCTCCATCCCTCCAACCCTCCATCCCTCCAACCCTCATCCCTCCATCCCTCCAACCCTCCATCCCTCCAACCCTTCATCCCTCCATCTCTCCATCCTTCCATCTCTTCATCCCTCCAACCCTCCAACCCTCCAACCCTCCATCCCTCCATCTCTCCATCCCTCCATCCCTCCAATCCTCCATCCCTCCATCCCTCCAATCCTCCATCCCTCCATCCCTCCAATCCTCCATCCCTCCATCCCTCCATCCCTCCATCCCTCCATCCCTCTATCCCTCCAACCCTCCATCCCTCCAACCCTCATCCCTCCATCCCTCCATCCCTCCATCCCTCCATCCCCCCATCCCCCATCCCCCAACCTTCCATCCCTCCATCCCTCCAACCCTTCATCCCTCCATCTCTCCATCCTTCCATCTCTTCATCCCTCCATCCTTCCATCCTTCCATCCCTCCAACCCTCCAACCCTCCATCTCTCCATCCCTCCATCCCTCCATCCCTCCAATCCTCCATCTCTCCATCCCTCCATCCCTCCAACCCTTCATCCCTCCATCCCTCCATCCCTTCAACCCTCCATCCCTCCATCTCTCCATCCCTCCATCCCTCCAATCCTCCATCCCTCCATCCCTCCATCCCTCCAACCCTTCATCCCTCCATCCCTCCATCCCTCCAACCCTTCATCCCTCCATCTCTCCATCCTTCCATATCTTCATCCCTCCATCCCTCCATCCCTCCATCCCTCCAACCCTCCAACCCTCCAACCCTCATCCCTCCATCCCTCCAACCCTCCATCCCTCCAACCCTCCATCCCTCCATTCCTGTAACCCTCCATCCCTCCATCCCCATCCCTCCATCCCTCCAACCCTCATCCCTCCACCTCTCCATCCCAGCATTCCTCCATCCCTCCATCCCCCATCCCTCCATCCCTCCATCCCTCCATCCCTCCAACCCTCCATCCCTCCATCCCTCCATCCCAGCATCCATCCATGTACTACCTATCATTCTTCATCCCTCCATGGATCCATGGATCAATCAATGCGTCCATCCCTCTGTCTCCTCACCCACCCAGACACACACCCACTCATTTTTGCATCTTTTCAATATTAATCCTGAACAAACTAATGCCAGACTCTGGAACGCATGTTGAGGAGACTGTCTTTTAGACACAGGGGACCTTGTGTCTGAAAGACTGGAGCCTTTCTCTTGATTGGATGCTGTGGTGGGTGTTTTCCTTCTGCCTTCTCAGCTGCACTTTCCCCATGTCCCCACATCCCCCTGTGTCCAGGAGCCTGACCTGTGTGGATGGCATTGTGGCCTTCATGTACTCTGCCTGTGTGTTCAGCCAAGGAGAACACAGCAGCAGATCCAAGGTAAGGAGCCTCCAATGAGGATATCTGTTCCCTCGGCCCTGTGCCTGGGGACTCCCGGCTCTCCGCCCACATAGAACACAGGCGCAGAGAAACATCTTCCTGCTTTACGCTCGCTCCGCATGTCCTCTCCCAGCCTCTACTCTGTGGATGCCACAGAATATGACTCTCCATGTGGTGCTGTCCCCTCCCCTTGCCCACCACTCTCTCCATGGGTGCTTCTGCAGAGCTACGGAAGTCACCCGATACCTTCATTTGCCTGTCCTCTGCCTTTCCAGTAAGATTGGTCCATCACATTTTATTTACAGGTGTGCATTTGTAATTGGCTCCTTGCATTTCAATGAAATGCCACGAGGTTTCGGAAGAGCCGTCCGCCTCCTCGGTTCTCTGGGAGGGAGCCTCAGTCACTGCCATGGTTTTGCTGGCTTTTCTGCAGAGCCTGTTTCCTGAGGTGGGTGGCATCATTCTGCTTTCTCGTCTCCAGAACGGGTCTTCAGTACCACCTTTCACAGCACACTCTCTCCATGTGGTCAAGCAGGCCTCGAACCAGGATCTTTGTCCATGAACAAACAGATTCAGGGTCAACCTCATTTTTGAGGACTTCTTTATCATAATAATACAGTAACCACAGAATAAGTTCCTGTCCCCGAGGCCTTAAAACTAAGCTGAAGACAAAACAAACGAATCCTGACCCAGTGAAGGCTTGAGTCTCAGAGCTGTCATAGCTTAAAAAGTGCAGGCCAGCCTCCAAGATGGGACTCCAGAATAGTGTTTTCCTCCAATGCTGGAGGGAGCGCCTTCCTGTCCCATCCGCTCCTGGGTGAGTCATTCTGACTTTGCCCATTTAAACCAACTCTGCGGCAGAGTCTGCTTGGCAGCCAAACCCCACTGCCCATCCCTGGGCAGCTGCAAAGGCCCTGCACTCCTCGTCCTAAGGCCTGGCTTCCATGAAGGGGAGGATGGCGGCCCCTCTCTCCCAGGGTCCTGAGGCTGACCTGCTGGCCATGGCCTCTGAAGGGCCCCTCAAGGGTGATGCCCTTGGCTAGCAGCAAGCACGAGGGTAGCACAGTGTCCTCTGTTGCAGAGCAAACGTGGGGCACGCTTACCTAGCCCCCGCTGCCCGCCTCAGAGCGCTGCCCCTCCAGAGCCAGCTCATCGGCCTGGGGGACGCCCAGTAGTGAGTATTGAGATGCAGCCTCTGTGCTGTCAGGACAGGAGCAGCTCGCTGCCAGGCGCAAGGATCCACGTCCATCACGAGCTACTGGCCCTGGGCCACCTAGGACTGTCCTTGTTCCCCTTAAATGATGTAAATCAAATACAGAACCCAGCTCATGGTTATGTGAAATTTGGGAAATATGCAAATGAGCTCTCCCTAAACAAGGGAGATGACAGCCCCTTTCTCATCAGCCCAATGTGGAGGGACTCGCAGTTCCTCCCACAGCCCTGACATTTCACGGAGTTCCAGCAGGGCCAGCCTCCTCCCTCGGGCTGCCACAGTAGATTCCTGTCTCCGCCTGGCACTGAGAGGGGCAGCAGAGCCCAGGGCCAGGAAGGAGACCTCACTTGGTGCAGGAGCTTTAAGGCACCCCAGCGTGTTTGCCAGGATGGGGAGCCTGGGCTGCCAGCCTTCCCTCTCCCTGGGCCCCCCAGCTGTCCGTGGGCCGTCTCTGGCAAATCTCTTCTTCCCGTGCCTGGGTCCTTCCCTACCATCTTCTCTTCCCACAGGGAGCCCTGCTGTCCGCACACGGCTCACGAGATTCGTTCTCAACCTTCCTGCCTGAATTTTTACAGGGCACCTCATTTCAGGCCCTGGATTGGTTGGGGACATGGTCCACGGAGGGTGGGTCTTCCCCCTCCAGTTTTCCGGTAATGTTGAGCTTCACGGCTCAGGAGGAGCAGTGGTGGCATGAGGCCACCCTGGTCAGAGCCACCCTGGGTGAGCACTTTGGTCTATCCATCTAGCAGTGAGCTCCAGCTGCAAGCTGCTGGCCACCTCCTCCAGTCCCTGCATTAAGTTCCTGAGGACTCTGGTGGCCTCCATGAATGACAGGGACCAGGGAAACATGGTGATAAATTGAAAAAATTAAATGCAGTTCTGAGGCTCAGGACGCTAACTTTAAAACATCTTGTGGCCGACAGTAGCCACCATGCCCTCCAGAGGGAGTGACATGTTCTGCAATAGCCTGAAGATCTCTCGAAAATGATTCCATGAAGGTCAAAGTTCCCATTGTTATTACGGATTTCTCTGACTTAATCTGGCTTCCAACTGAACCTGGAGAACATTTAAAACCACAAGGCGCTGCCTAGCACTGCTGTGGCTCCCTCATGGCTCCTTGTTTGGGGACCCCAGGGGGAGGCAGGAGCAGCAGAGGGAGGTGGAGGCAGGAGAACAGCTTCAGAGGCCCAGCCTCAGGCTGAGAGGGCGGGAGACCCACAGTTCCTGCCCCTGGAGGGTCACCAGGCTGAGGCACAGGTGCAGATCCCCTGTAGCAAGCCTCGCTGGAAGAGCAGGGGTGGCACGTCCTCAGAATGGCACCGCAGGGTGCTGGAGTCATACAAGCTCAGGGAGGCACCCAGACCAGGAGAGAGTTGTACAGTCAGAGGACTCTCCCCCCACTCCCCTGCCCTCCCCTCCCCTCCTCCTCCTCCTCTCCCTCCCCTCCCCTCCTCTCCTCTCCTCTCCTCCCCTCCTCTCCCTTCCCTTCCTCTCCCCTCCCTCTCCCTTCCCTTCCCCTCCCCTCCCCTCCTCTCCCTCTCCTCCCCTCCTCTCCTCTTTCCCCTCTCTCTCCCCTCCTCTCCCCCTCCTCCCTCCCCTCCTCTCCTCTCCTCTCCTCCCCTCCTCTCCCTCCCTTCCTCTCCCCTCCTCTCCCTTTCCCTTCCCCCTCCCCTCCCCTCCTCTCCTCTCCTCCCCTCCTCTCCTCTTTCCTCTCTCTCTCCCCTCCTCTCCCCCTCCTCCCCTCCCCTCCTCTCCTCTTTCTCCTCTCTCTCCCCTCCTCTCCCCTCTCCTCCCTCCCCTCCTCTCCTCTCTACCTCCTCCCTCTCTCTCCCCTCCCCTCCTCTCCTCTCCTCTCCCTCCCCTCCTCTCCCTTCCCTTCCTCTCCCCTCCTCTCCCTTCCTTCCCCTCCCCTCCCCCTCCTCTCCTCTCTCCCCTCCCTCCTCTCCTCTTTCCTCTCTCTCTCCCCTCCCCTCCCCCCTCCTCTCCCCTCCCTCCCTCCTCTCCTACCTCCTCCTCTCTCTCCCCTCCCCCCTCTCCTCTCCTCTCCCCTCCCCTCCTCTCCCTTCCCTCCCCTCCCCTCCCCTCCTCTCCTCCCCCTCCCCTCCTCTCCTCTTTCCTCTCTCTCTCCCCTCTCCTCCCCTCTCCTCCACTCCCCTCTTCCCCTCACCTCTTCTCCCCTCCCCTCCCCCTCTTCCCCTCACCTCTTCTCCCCTCCCCTCCCTCTCTTCCCCTCCCCTCTTCCCTTCCCCTTCCCTCTCCTCCCCCCTCCTCTCCTCTCCCCTCCTCTATCCTCCCCTCCCCTCCCCTCTGCCCTCCCCTCTTCCCTTCCCCTTCCCTCTCCTCCCCCCCTCCTCTCCTCTCCCCTCCTCTCTCCTCCCCTCCCCTCCCCTCTTCCCTCCCTCCCCTCCTCTCCCCCTCCCCTCCCTCCCCTCTCTCCTCCCCTCTTCCCTTCCCCTCCCCTCTTCCCCTCCCCTCTTCCCTTCCCCTCCCCTCTCCTCTCCCCTCCTCTCCTCTCCCCTCCTCTCTCTCCCCTCCCCTCCTCTCCTCTCCTCTCCCCTCCCCTCCTCTCCCTTCCCTTCCCCTCCCCTCCCCTCCTCTCCTCTCCCCTCCCCTCCTCTCCTCTTTCCTCCTCTCTCTCCCCTCTCCTCCCCTCTCCTCCCCTCCCCTCTTCCCCTCACCTCTTCTCCCCTCCCCTCCCCTCCTCCCCTCCCCTCCTCTCCCCTACCCTCCCCTCTTCTCCTCCCCTCTTCCCTTCCCCTCCCCTCTTCCCTTCCCCTCCTCTCCTCTCCCCTCCTCTCCTCTCCCTCCTCTCCTCTCCCCTCCTCTCCTCTCCCCTCCTCTCCTCTCCCCTCCTCTCCTCTCCCCTCCTCTCCTCTCCCCTCCTCTCCTCTCCCCTCCTCTCTTCTCCCTTCCTCTCCTCTCCCCTCCTCTCCTCTCCCCTCCCCTCTCCCTCCCCTCCCCTCCCCTCTTCTCCTCCCCTCTTCCCTTCCCCTCCCCCTCTTCCCTTCCCCTCCTCTCCTCTCCCCTCCTCTCCTCTCCCCTCCTCTCCTCTCCCCTCCTCTCCTCTCCCCTCTCCTCTCCCCTCCTCTCCTCTCCCCTCCTCTCCTCTCCCCTCCTCTCCTCTCCCCTCCTCTCTTCTCCCTTCCTCTCCTCTCCCCTCCCCTCTCCTCCCCTCCCTCCTCTCCCCTACCCTCCCCTCTTCTCCTCCCCTCTTCCCTTCCCCTCCCCTCTTCCTTTCCCCTCCTCTCCTCTCCCCTCCTCTCCTCTCCCCTCCTCTCCTCTCCCCTCCCCTCTCCTCCCCTCCCCTCTTCCCCTCCCCTCCCCTCCTCTCCTCTCCTTCTCTCCTCTCCCCTCCCCTCTCCTCCTCTCCTCCCTCCTCCCCTCTTCCCTCCCCCCTTGATCCTCCTCTCCCCCTCCCCCCTTGATCCTCCTCTCCCCCTCCCCCTCCCTTTCTCTCCTTTCCCCTTCCCTCCTCAGGGGTCACTGGTAGCATGGGGACTGCCCTCCAGAGAAGTCCCAGACCATGGGGACACCCTGCCCATTGCTGAGGACTCCCTGGAGGTGCACCGAGCAACTAACGATGCTGCCACCGTCCCCACTTCCTGCCTGGCTCAGGGGACTCTGCCCACAAGTGGCCTGGCTGAGGACAGGGTTGGCTGGGCATGATCATCCAGTCACTGGTGACTTTGCAGGACACTGGGCTCCTGCCAGCTGTTGGGGCACAGGCCAGCTGCGGAAGGGGGACAGGGAACATGCAGAGCTCACAGGAAGCCGTGCGCTGTGGGGGACTTCGACACTGCTGTTGGTGGCTGTGGGTCTAGAGGGCAGACAGGAGGCTTGGAACTCCCGCTAGTGTGTGCAGCCGTCAGCAGGGATTCTCTAGGAAGTTCCAGAATCACTGGCAAACACGAGGGTGCCTGGGGTTTACTGAACCAACGAAATCTGTGCCAGAAATGGGTTTGAACTCACCAGCAAGGACAGCATTTACCCTAATAAATGTGCAATTTATTCTAATTGGTGTCATTTAACTGCCATTTGACTATTGGCAAAACAGATCTCTTTGGTAAATGTCCAGCAATAATCTTGCTGACAAGCTTCTGGCCATCAGCGACGACAACCTGCAGGGAGGAATCCTGTTTCTTAGGCAGAGCCGCTCGGTCTCTTTGTCTCACGTGTCACGTCACTTGGTGGCAATGGGGACGCTGTGGTGTGGGTGCAGGAACTCGGGCCTTGCCGCTGGTTAGGGTGGGCTGTGTTGAGTGGTGCAGTTACAGGGCTATAATTGCACTTGAAAGACAGCGTCCTTCTTCCTTCACACCCAACCATTTGAGGCCCGGGTGAACAGGGCGTGTGACAAGTGGTGTTTAAATGAAGCATGAGCCTCAGATTTATTTAGGTCACAGTGTGGTTAATAATTAATGTGCCGGGCTCTGCCACAGCGCAGTTCTGAAGGCGCCTGCACTTTGCTTCAGACACTTGCTTGCTATTCGGGGCGGACTCTGGATTCCCGCCGCTAATGAGCTCCACTTTCCAGGGCGTTAATCACGTTAGCTTGTGAAGGCAGCGAGGATGGGGAACCACATCAAAACAGCAGTCCCACGAGCACCCAGGATCCAGGCTGCCCTGCCACCGAGACACAGGCGGCGCTGACCGTGCTGCCGCGGGGGGATGTTCAGGCCTGTCGGAGCCCTGGGGGAGGTGCCATCCCTGAAGTGCTCCGAACAGATTCAAGGAAAAGACCCAGAGCACGAATCCAGACAGCCTACGTTTGAACCCCAGCATGCCCTTTCGGGTCCTGTGACCACAGTCACATGGCTCGATCTCATCTATTAAAATAAGTGACGTGCAACAATGTCACCCGTTGATTCATGTCTTCTCTTCTGTCAGGAATCACTCACGGAAGACTTGGACACTGTGGGGTCCATGCTGTGGCCCGGTCCCTTTGAGGTACCTCATAACAGCCACAGGCCGGGTGGCTTGCCACAGATGGTCTTCTCACAGTTCTGGAGGTGGAGGTCCAAGGTCCAGGGTGTGCAGTGGGGCCCTCCCTGGTTGACAGACAGCTGTCCACTCCTGTGTTCCTGTGGCCCTCCCCAAGTTGAGTGCACTGGGGGGATGTCAGGTCTCTTCCTCTGGAAAGTACCCTCCCATGAGAAGTCCCCACCCACGTGTCCCCTCTCCCTGAGCACCTCCAAAGGCCCACCTCCGGGTGCCATCGCACTGAGCCAGGGCTTACCCAGCAGCCATCGCCTGCGTAAGTCACGTGACCGCACTACTCCCTGTGAGTGCCGTCCGGGCTCCAGCCGCTGTTTGTGGACCAAGAACCAAGGACGAGTGTGCACGGGGAGCCCGAGGTCTGAGGCCTCATGAGCTCCGCCAGTCGGGGGTCAGCACCGGGCACACTTCAGAGGAGCAGGCAGCTGGGGAGGGGCCTCAGCCAGGACCTGTGTGGGGGCTTGTCGTCCTGAGCACCGAGGGCAACTGCAGGCTGAGGCTGTGGGAGTCGACTCAGTGCCCGTCGTAGGCAGCATGCGGTGAGGTTGCCATTAAAGGAAACACCTACCAGCTGTGGTAGGCGCCAGACACACACCGAATGTGTGTGATGCAGGGGCTCGGGGCCTGCTGGGCCCAGAAGCCCTGGCTGCCGAGGCCGTGGGTGCCTTCTGAACTGGGTGGCTCTTCTTCAGCCCCAGGCTCCTTCAGGGCCCGGCAGCTCTTCACCTGGAGTGGGCCCACAGCTCAAAGGGTGGACCTGACCCCCATCCTCGAGGTTGAAGCACCAGTGGAGAGAGGCCCCAGCTGGCCGGCCCTCTGTGGAGACTCTAGGAGAACAGTTACTAACAAAGGGCCAGATCTCAGCCTCCCACCTGCTCTGCAGGACAAAGGGACAGATGGACCCTGAGGGTGTTGGGATAATGACCCTTTGGTTCTCCACCCACCAGTGGGGACAGGAATGTGCACACAGCAGGCATTTCCCTGCTTGGAGCCCGAGGGGCATTTTCTCTAGGAATCTGTGTCACAGTCGGTGGGGACAAGACGCACATCCCTCCCTGCTGGGTTGTTCCACAGCTCATGGGACAAAACTGTTAAAATGCTGTCAGGACACTGAGGTGAGCCGGGTCCCCAGGACGCACAGGAACCCAGCATTCGAGGAAGAGCCAGAACAGGATGGAGGTCCGCGTCTGCTGCTGCGCCTGGCCCTGTGTGCTCCTGCACACCATCAACCAGGGCGTGCACCGGCCTCCGCACCACGGTCTGCATGCCAGCAGTGGACTCAAAATGACATCAATGCCATTTTATCTTCTTGAAAATTCTCTGTGACTCCAAGTGAGGGGACACCGTTAGGAAGGGTGATTGGCGATTGGAGGAGAGCTCTCATTTCAGGTGTCTGGCCAGCGCTTCCGTGTGGTTCAGTGTCACTCAGCATATACTTTGGAAGCAATTAATCAGCGCTTTCATACCGGGCTGCACGACTCACGTGGAGGTAATTATCTGTTTAACTTCTCCAGCTGGCCCGTGCAGATGCTGCTGCCCGTGTCTGGGCAGAGGGACATTCTTCACTGAGAGTGGGGACCAGGAACGGTCAGGGAAGAACTGGGAGAGGACTGGGCTCCTGCCTCTTGCACCAGACAGCAAGGCAGGGGCCAGGCGTGTGCCCCAAAGCTGCGAATGGGCCCTCCCTGCCAGGCGCATCCCCGGGGCAGGGGCAGGGGGTGGCAGAGAGAATTCAAGGAACTCAGCACTATTCACAGGGAGGGGCAGGGCCTCTGGTGGGCACAGATGGGCTCCATCTTTCTTCTTTCCTGGAGGCTGCCAAAGTTTTCCAGGAGGGTCATCCAGCCCCACTCAGCTCTGACCCTGAAGGGATCTCTGAGGGGCTCGGCTCTGGCTCAAGCTGTGTTATACCCAGGACACTGGCCTTTGCCTGGGGCCACCTCTGGAGCCCCTGTCCATGGGTCACACACCCCTCCTGGGCTGCCTGGGTGTTTCTGATCCCAGGACTTCCACCAGGCTCAGCTTCCTGCAGGAGGAACTCAGGGCCGGCTGCAGCCCCTCTCCCAGTGCCTCTGAGGGAGACCCAGCTCGGGGGTCTGCGCAGGGGGAAGGTGCACAGGTGTGGTTGGGTTGGGGGTCAGCACGGGCTCTCAGGGGTCACTGCAGACAGGGGCTGGATGAGGTTTGTCCCCACAGGACCCTGTGTGGTGGGGTGAGAGGTGGTGTGGCTTGGGCTCAGTGACGTCCACAGAGGGACGTTGGTGGTTCTGTGGGACCTGGTGAGTGTCCAACAGAGGGTTGTCATATAAGGGTGTCATGGACCTGAAGAGAGGGCAGAGCAGCTCTTAGGCTGACCCTCGCCTCCGTCTGTGCTTCCGACCGCAGACGGGGATGCTCTCGGGGGGAAGAGAAACGTCCTGTTCTTTGAGCCCATGTGACCTTTGCTCTTCTCCAATCCACAGCCCCTGATTGTGGGGAGGCTAAAGCCTCCCTGGGCTGCCAGTTCCCCTCCCCCTGTGTCCTTCCCGCTCAGGGGAGACTGGGCACCACGTCAGCACCCTGGACCTCGCACACAGAAGACGAGGCGGGGGAGGACCGGCAGGGACAGACATGGTCCTGCTGCCTCTGCTCCGCAAACACTCCAGATGGCTTATTTGTCTGCTTGTGAGGTGGTGCTAAGTAGAGTCCTGACAAAAGTCCTAAGAAACAGGAAGAATGTACTCGAATGGCCCTTCCCTCTCCGACCTCGGAAAGTGTCGTATTTATTGCACCGTGGAAGCCAGTCCTTTGGGAAAGGCAGGATGCCGTAAAGCACTATTACCACTTTTATTCATTATTTCACACACCTTAGAGTTGGCCGAGCACTCCTCTAAACCCTTAAGAAGGCTGCAGAGGCCCAGGCCTCTCCCCTCAACCGCCATGCGGTCCGGAATCAGGAAGGCCATCAGGGCCAGCCCCAGGTCAGGGGCCTTGGCTCTTCCTGGCACACCTGTCACATCTGAGCTGGAAGCCAGATCCCTGAAGCTGAGGAAGTTAACGGAGCTCTTGGCACCCAGCCCAGGCAAAGCAGGAGCGTTAGCTCTGACCAGGTTCACGTCCGGCTCCCGTGGGGAAGTCACTCAGCTCAATGGCGGAACCTAGGCAAACGGCCCGGAGAGACGGACAGAGAGGCTGCACAGACGCATTTCCAAAGGAGGCATGCCATGTCCAACAGGCCCAGGCAGGCGCCCAGGGTCACAGATCACCAGGGATTACAGACCAAACCACAGGACAGGTGCCTCATAGGATGGCTATTATCAAAAAGCCAGAAAGAGCGAGCGGGACGTGGAGACAGGGGCTCTGCCCACTGATGGCGGGAATGCAGACAGGCCCGCCAGTGAGGGGTCCTGAGAGAACTGCCAATGGGACCACCAAGTGGCCCCACAGTCCACGTGTGGGCATGTGCCCTAGGCGTCACCTTTAGAGACGCCTGCGCTCCACGTTCCCAACAGCCGAGGTATGGAATCAGTCCACATGCCCACCACAGGCACACATCTGTGCACACAGGCAGCTCACTCTCACAGTGGGGTCACATGGCCATGCACACACTCTGTGCACTCCCACAGTGGGCTCACACAGCCATGCACACAGGCAGCGCACTCTCACAGTGGGCTCACATGGCCATGCACACACACTGTGCACTCTTACAGTGGGCTCACACAGCCATGCACACAGGCAGCGCACTCCCACAGTGGGCTCACATGGCCATGCACACACACTGTGCACTCCCACAGTGGGCTCACACAGCCGTGCACACAGGCAGCGCACTCTCACAGTGGTCTCCGACAGCCCTGCTGGAGAAGAGGCTGCCTCTGCAGCGTGGGTGCACCCAAGGGCAGTGTGTTGAGTGAGACAGGATCTCGCTCAAGAGCCCGAGCAGGTGGGGCTCATGGGAGCAGAGCAGTGATGGCTCTGGGGGCCGAGGCCAGGGACCGGGAGAGGCTGGTGGGGCACAAGCTTTCTGTGACAAGATGCACAACTCTGGGGACCCAGCGGCAAGACGGTGGCTGCGTGGTCCTAGTTAGTGATGCGCTGCATTGTGGCGAGGTTGGCAGAGGACACTCCATGTCGTCACCACACGGAGGCCTGCTGCCCACGCAGAGTGCCAGGTGGTGACCCACCCGCTACCTGGACTGTGGTGGCCCCTCACTCTGTGGACAAATATCACTGGCACATCCTGGCCCTTAGGTGTACACACTTTTTATTTGTCAATCTTACTTCAATAAGGAAAGAAATCAGATCAGGAAAAAGGAAAGTAGCAACTCTTGAGGAGAGAGCTCTGTTCCTGGGGTGACTGCAGCCTACAGACGACCCGAAGAGGCTTCACCTGCTCTCGAGACCAGCTTGGTGTGCACTACAGTAAAAATCAGACTCAGACACAAAGGGTGAAAGACAGACACAGGTGGAGCTCATGGAGGCCAGGAGGCAGTGGGCACCATGGGGTCAGCAGTCAGCATGCTGCATGGGACAGCCGAGATGCTTTCCTACCCTTCCCGAAGGTTGTCCGGGTGGCCTGGTGAAATGTCTGGTGGCTAACAGGGACTTCTCTCTTGTAGGCACATTGGAAGCATCACATTTATTGTTGGGTACATTCTTTTTTTTAATGTTTTAATGGTTCTTTTTACTTACATGTGATTATAAAAGCATGGAATATGATTTGCTTTAACTCAGGGCCCAGTGCTTCCCCTCTCTCCTTCCTCCCCCTGTTCCCTTCCCTCTGTTCTACTTGTCTTTTCTGCTATTTGCTTATGGTTTAATTGGTTTTTTTTTTATATTTGCGTCTTGTGGTATGCACGATGGTGGGAGTCACTGTGATATGTTCACATGTATGCAAGAAAGGCCAACAGAGCTTCTCAGGGAGGTGTTAAAAAGTTCTTAGAGGTGAAGCGAAGGGTGCTGCTTAGTTGAGGGGGATGTTCCTACGTATCCCACCATGGCCCCTTAGCATTCCAGCCACTGACACAGACTCCAGTAATCCCATGCGATGGCTTCCTATGTCCACTTATGTCCATCGTTACAAGGGGGTAGGAGCTGGGGGGGGAGACAGCTGCCAGCAAGGAGGGGGGGACCAAGAGGGGAAGAGAGAGAGAGAAAGAGAGAAGAAATAAAGAGAGGAGAGGAGAGGGGCGAGAAGAGAGGAAGAGAGAGAGAGAGAAGAGGGACAGGACAGGAAGGGGAGGGGAGAGGAGGGAGGAGAGGAGGGAGAGCATGCCGTGGTGAACCAGACGTGGGCTTGAGCCCTGACGCGGGTAGCATGCTGAGACGGAACCCGAGCTCACAGCCAGGGCGTCGCGGTGCCATAATGTTCTCACGACAATTTCATTTGCACCATCAGGAAAGGTCAGCGTGCTCAGGGGGGTTCAACCTCTGCTCCTGGACAGGGGGGCTCCATGTCGGCAGACAGGGCTTCCCCGCAAGTCTGGAGGGGCAGGGCTACTGCCTGAGTGCTGGTAAGTCGCGTGCAGCAGGCGGAGTGGCACCGCCTGGGGGCCGGGGCTATTCTGAGTCGGAAGCAGAGAGGACCGCCTGGGCTCTGGCCGTGAGGACACGCGCCTTCGCAGGAGCAGGAGCTGTGAGATTCTGAACGTCTCAGGGAGGTGGAACTTTTTGATTCATGACATGCATTTGCTCTTGGAGTTAATAGAATGTTCAAGCTGCTGGGCCTGGAAACTCCTTTGTCAGACTTCCTCTCTTTGCATCAGCAGAAACAGACTCCGAAGAAAGCATGAGCACAGAGCACCCAGCTGCCAGGGCCAGACTCGACTGAAACCCAAATCTGGGCTCAGCCAGAGGGACGGGGAACAACCCTTCTGGAGAGGTGGAGGAGGAGGGCTCCCCAGCCGCTGCCCAGGCCGGAGACGTAAGCTGGACGCTGACGGAGCAACCCTCCGGAGCCCTGGTGGCCGACACCAGCCTCCCACAGCCGGAGGCTCCCTCTCACGGGGAGTGCTGGGCTCAGGTGAGAGGAGTGCGGTCTGTGCTGCTCCCGCTCGGCTGTCCATCACCCACCCCAGGCCTCGGTCTTAGGACAGCTCTAATAGGTCAGGCAGGCCAGAAATGGCCCACAGCTCCGTGGGAGGGGGCTGAGCTGCTCTGGAACAGAAGGCAAAAAATTCCCGTCTGTGGCAGCGTCTGAGCCAACAGCTGTCCTGGTGCCAGTGGGTGAGGACAGCCGCTGCTCACCAGCCCAGGAAGGACACACCACAGACCGGCCAGAAATTCAACAGGACGCACAGAAAGAGGCAGTCCCACTCTCCACGCACCCCTGGTCAGCAGTGAGGGCCTGAACAGCCCCGTGGATAGTGGATAGCCCCTGGGAGCTGCCTGCAGGCCACGGCCCTCCTGAGCCCAGGCGCAGGCCGGCAGCAGCAGAAGCTGTGCTAGGGCCAGTGTCTGAGCACAAGTCCCTTCCAGAACTAGCTGGCCCCCAACCAACCCAGGGGCAGGCTGACCACTCAGCAACGAGGCTGGCCACATCCAGCCCTGTGACAGGGGCCAGCCCTGGGAGCCGCACACTGCAGAGGAGCCCGGTCAGTGCACGCGCAGGCCACAGACTAAGTGGCAGAGGGAGCAGCCCTCCTGGAAGAAGTCCCAGGAGAGCTGTGACCACGCATCACCCGGCGGATCCCGTCTTACTCGGAGAGCAAGCCACACTAAGGTGCTGCTGTGTTCTGATTTGATAGGTACAATCAATAAGAGTGAGAGCTACAGGTCATAGAGTAGAAACAAATATAGATTACAGATATGAGATAAGACAATTATAGAGATAAGACAGTTATAAAGCAAGAACGGCCACAGGCAGACCTAAGAGTCCATTTTGCTGCCTTCTATAAAAAACTGTCACAAGAGCTGTTTCCAAGAAACTGAAATGAAAGCTCTTCTCTTACAACAACTGTACTCAGCCCAGGATATGGTGGTCTTGGTGACCCAAGACTTTAAAGTAGATTCCCCCCCCACCACCACCACCTGCTTGATCTCAGGGTATGGTTGTCTACCACCTGCTCGGATCCAAGACTTGATTGCCTGAGTTGCTGTGCTAATTGCTGTTTTAGCTTCTACAATTGGTGAGCTTGCATGAAGCTAAGGAAAGCCCCTGGGCTGTGGTTTTATCCTTAAATTCCCAAGACACAGGCCAGGAAATGGCTTTCTCCCTCAGGCTTCAGTCTCTGTGGGTGGGTGACAGTCCCTGGCCAGGTAAATAAAGCTCTCTCTGATTTAAATTCGGACTTAGAGTGTTTTCTGAAGCATAACAGACGTCACAGGAGAAGGAAATGGCAGGCCAATTTCCCTCATGAATATAGACACCAAAGTCTTGAACAGGATTTTAGCAAACTTAATCTAACAGCATGTAAAGTAGATGGTGAGAAAGTGGGCTTTATTCCAGGAGCCCAGGGTTGGTTTAACACCTAAAAATCAACTAATGGAATAAATCCTATTAGTGAATGAGAGACAAGATCCACGGGCTGAGTCAAGAGATGCAGAAATGGCATCTGACAAACCTATCATCCATTCAGAAGTAAAACCCTCAACAAGCCAGCCTCGAAGGAAGTCCACTCAACGTGGTGAAGGGCATCTGCTGAGGACCCTCCACTGACGTCACAATTGACAGAAGACAGACACTCCATTTAGGATCAGGAGCAGGACACCCACCAGCACAACCACAGCAGAGAACCAGAGGAAACAAGATGGCAAAGAAGTCAAACTATCGTCAGACAGACATGAAATCAGCTGTATTTCTCTATATAAGCAATGAACACCTAAAAATAAGTTAGGAAAACATTCTAGTCACAATGGCACGAGGGGACTGGAACTCTCGGGAGTCCGCGGTCTGCTGTGAAAACCCGAGAGAGTTGCTGAGGGAAGTTAACACTGAACAGGCCGAGAGGCTCAAGTTCCCGCTGCGAAGGCCTCCGAGTGGGGTGACAGCTCTCCCCAGGCTGCAGCAGCCAGGCCCTCCGGAGTGGACGCTGACAGAGGCTGGCCAGGGGGTCCTGCATGGGAAGGAAATGCAAAGGGCACAAAACCCAGAAGAGCTTTGGAGAAGGAGGAGCGTGGAAGGCGTCACCCGAGCGAGGCACGGTCCCTGCAGAGCTCTAGCTGACACAGGGCGGTGAGGGAGTGAGCCCAGGCCTGTGGATCGCGGAGAAGACCAGAAAGGCGGGAAGCACACCCTGCCTGCGTGGTCAAGAGGGTTTCCAGCAAAGGTGCCAAAGCCGTCCAGTGGGAGGAGAGGGTGCTGCACTAATAATGGTGGAAGGATTCCACATGTGCGGGCAAAGATACATCGCATTCCACCCAGAGGGATGCTCTTCGCATCAGAGACAGAACTTCAGAAATTCTAGAAGAAAATATAGGACTGATTCTTCACGACCTGGGGCTAAGCAAAGAGTTCTTAGTTACAAAAATAAGGTGTGATCCATGAAAGAAAACAAGGACGATTTGGGCTTTATTACATTTAAAAGTTTTGTGCTCATTAAGAAAATGAAGATACCTGACATAGACCAGGAGAATAGATCTTAAAATCTTGTTTTAAAAAGACTTGCATCTAAAGTACATAGAGAACCCTTACAGTTAAACTAGACAACTCGATTTAAAAATGATTTCTATATAGTAAATTGAACTGTAAAGGTAACTCGTGTGTGGTTCTGAATACACAGATAAAATGTTTTTATTCCTCAAAAAAAATAAATAAATAAAAATGGGCAGAAGATCTGAATTGTGATTTCACAAAAGGAAGCACACAAATGACCAAAAAAGTGCCCAGAAAGGAGCTTGGCATTGCTAGTCGTCAGGGAAATGCCAAGTGACTCACGGAACAGCAGCACAGACCCGGGAGAGCAGCTGTGAGCGAGAGAGTGTCAGGAGGCGAGGGCTCTGTTCACGGTGGCCTCCAGTCCCGTCCATTTGGCCACCGACCACGGGATCTCCGTCCTTGGCTGGTGTGACAGACACACCTCTTCCTCCCTGTGCCAATTCTGTGTCCTCTGCATGTGTACTCAGGAGCGGGGCCATAAGGGAGCTCTGTTTTGGGGGCCACCTTTGTACCCTTCTCCGCGATGGCCGCGCGGGTCTCCCGCCCACCAGCCCTGTTCAGAGCCCGTCCTCCACACCTTGGCTCTCCTTACTTTTGGTTCATTCTCACTGGGGAAATGAGCCCTCAGGGTTTGACTTGATTTCCCTGCAGGGCCAAGGAAGCTGGATGGTTTTCATGGCTGTGCCTTGGCCTCTTGAATTTCTTCTTGAGAAGTGCCTGTTCATAGGCTTTGTCCATCGCAAAACCAGGTTGTTTGCTTTTGTCACCGAGTTGGTGGTGACAGTCCCTGGCCAGATACACAAAGCTCTCTTTGATTTGAATTCAGACTTAGAGTGTTTTCTGAACATAACAACACACACACACACACACACACACACACACACACACACGAGCGCGTGCGCGCACACACACTCAGCCGGGGCCCAGGGCCGCCGTGAGCTCAGTCCCTGCCCTTGTTATAAGATTCCCTTGTGGCTAATGTCCTCCTGGCACAAAGAAACCTCTAGAAGAGAAAGTGACATTTTTTTCCTGTTGTTTTTAAATATTAAAACTCATTTTAAATAGGCTCCACCGGAGCTGAGCGGCGTGCTGCACCGGGCTCCCCTGGGATGCTCTTGACCACTCTAAGTATTTAAATCGAATCTTCAAACATGGCAGTTATTGGTTTCCCCTTTACAGTCTGGAAGGGCTGCATTTATGGAATACAGATCAGTCGAGATGAGTTTTCAAAGCCCGAGATGCAGCTGAGTCTAGACAGTGCCCTGTTTTGACAGGAAGCATGAACAGGCGGGGTGTCCTGAGAGTTCACGCATTTTTCTTTCTGAAGCACATTTTAGAGAAAGTCACCTGACTGGAGGTGCTGCGGCCAGGTCTCCCCAGAGCAGCCATCTCAGCCCGTGGTGGTCCTCCGCCCACCCGCCCGCCTGTTTGGGTGGCCTCCACCCCAAGGCCTGCTCTGGGCCCACCTGGGTGCTGACCTAGGGCACAGGAGCACCAGTCGCCTCTGACTGTGTGGCCTTTGCTGCCATGTCCCCAGCTGAGGCATGGCCAGTGAGGGGTCTCACTGACCTCTCCTGGACCCGCCCTTTGAGAGCAGGGACCTCACAGCCTGGCGCGCCTGTGACCACATCTAGTGGAGCTTGACGGCATGTCCCTCTGAGACGCTGCTGCCCATGCTGCTGCCCACCCTGGGACAAGACGGCTGCTGCAGATGGCCACTGTCACAGAACCCCTGCTTCGGCCAGGGAGGCCCGTCTCGCAGGGCAGCCCAGATAGCCGCAGGGCCAGGTCTCCATCTCAAAGCCCACGCCTGGCTGAGGCTGGGTCATTTCCACATCTTTAGGACAGAGTATGAAAAATGATCTAACACATTTTGTTAGAGTTTTTTTAAATTAAAAATTTAAAGGTATAAAAATATCCGTCCTGATTTAGGAAAGCTTAATATTTGGGGATCCAGATCCACGATGAGAAAGAGTCACGCGTCGCTGCACATGGAGAGTCTTGGTTTAACTGGGACGGCACCTGTAGAAACAGCCTCAGTAGGACAGGTGTGCTGAGAAACCTCGACTCCGGCACCCAGCGAGGGAGGGACGCCAAGATGTCGGGCCTCTATGGGTTCCAAGTCAGGCGCAGAGCACAGGGACCTGGAGTTCCCTGTCCCCGCCATAGGAGGCCCTGCTCTCTGAAGATCCGGCTCCCCCGGCCAACTGTGGTCCAAAATGTGCAGTGGAAACCTCAGAGGTGAGCTGTCCTCAGGTTTGCACCAGGTCCTCAGCTACTCCCCCTCTGTCCCGCCCCATCCGCCACTCGCAGCCGTCACGGCCCTCAGATCACCTGGTGATGGCTTTACTTTTTAGTGGCCCCAAAGCACAGGAGCAGGGATGCTGGCGATTCAGACGCCACAGGAGGCCGTGAGATGCTTCCCTCCCTTTGAAGAAGAGGTGGGAGTCTCACCTCGAGGAAAGAAAGAGATTCATGTGCTGAAGTTGCTGAGATCGACAGTGCCCTGCTGCTGGTCTCTTACTGGATAACTTACAAATCAGACCGAATCAGACATCCCGTGGGGCTGTCGGAGGTTCAGGCATCCCCTGGGTCTCGAGCGCGTTAGGGGCTGACATACAGACAGGGCTGCGTAGGGGGAGCCTGACGGGCACTCTGGGAGGCTCAGGGCTTGGGCGGAACAGAGACGAGACCTTCAGCTCCAGCAGTGGCCTCACCTGTGAGCCGTGTCACTCTGGCCTCCAACACACACACCCACACGTGCACACACCCATACACACACACGTGTGCACACACACACACTCTGAACCACCTCCTTCCTCCCGTCATGCTGTCCCTCCTGATAACTCCAGTGTGACTCACAGCCTGGCCCCCGGGGGTGGGACTTGCCAGCTGGCATGTGCTCCTGAGCTATCCATCATACTGGCGTCACGGCTGCTCACCCACTAGCTGCAGCCACAGATGGCGGGACGCTTCTCAGGGACCTGGGCCAGGCAAATTACACCCTGCTCCGTTTTTTAATGGTCTTTCCTTATTTGGCTTTGAAAATGATAGAAAATCAACCAATGTGTTTTATGATTCCAAAGACTAATAATGCCACAAGGTTTTGTTTTCTCATTAAAGACGAATGGCACTGGCATTTAAATGGATCACCTCCAACGGGTCCTTGGGACCTCACCAGGTAATTAGAGCGTTCTGCAGCACAGTCACCCGGCCACAGCTGTCAGGATGTGTCACTCCGGCGGTCATGCTGGTTAGCTGAGGCCCACCTTGCTGGCATTGCTACGGAAGCCCCCTTCCCACCTGGCCCCTAAGGAGCAGGACAGTGCAACTGTTAGAGGGGAGTGCACAGTGCAGCCCCATGCTCGGGTCCACTAGGTCTGGGGGCCCCTCAGTCCCCACCCAGTCCCCCCACCCTCCCCAGCCCAGATGAGGAAATGGTGGAAGCTGGGAGTGTCTGTGGCCTGCCCCAGGGTGGCTCTCCCCAGGCCACCTGCTGCCAGGGTGACTGGGCTCTGCCCCACTCTCAGGCAGCTCCTCTGGGTTTCAGCCTAGGCAGCTCTCCCAGGCAGACTCAGCTGACTCTCCCACAGTAAGGTGTCTCCATCCCCAACGCTGCCGCTCCACGTGCCCCACTCGCCTGGCACTTAGACCTCCAGCCTCGGCGCGGGCACCACTTCCAGATCCAGTGCCAGTGCCCTGTGTTTTGCAGCAGATTCCCCGATGCCCTCTAGTGCTGGCTGGAATGCCCACCCGCTCTGTGCCAGGAGCCACGGGCCTGGCTGGCGCTGCGGATGGAAGGACACGGCCATTCTGGCCTTTGCTATTTCTCCCCTTGGGGGTCAGCTCAGCAGTCAACCTCCGTCCTCTCTCTGCTGGGCCCGGCACCAGGTGGAGAAGTCTCGGGACACCATCCCTCCTCCAGGCCCAGTTTCTGTCATGTGCCTTGGCCACCTCGGTCCTTGCCTGCCAGCGTCCCCAGCTTCCCCGTCCGTGCCTCTGAGCCCCACCCAGCTCCCCAGGAACCCGTCCTGGAGCCTGCTCCACTCCTCATTCCCTTTTGCAGCTGAAATCTCACTGAACATGTTCCAGACAGAGTTCTCCACGTCCCCAAGGGCACCTCTGATTTCTTTCTTTGAATTAATAAATAATTTTTATTCAAAGACTTGTGACATGCATTCAAAGGTGAAGGGGGATGTGGCCCATGCCACCAGATGCCCACAGTGTAGAGGTCCTCAAAGAGGGTGGAGGAGGGGGAGGAGGGGGGGAGGAGGGGAGCAAGAGGGGGAGGGGGAGGAGAGGAGGCGAGGAGGAGGGGGAGGAGGAGGGGGAGGAGGAGGGGAGGAGGAGGGGAGGAGGAGGGGAGGAGGAGGGGGAGGAGGGGGAGGAGCAGGAGGGGGGGAGGAGGAGAGAGGAGGAGGGGAGGAGGAGGAGGAGGGGGAGGAGGAGGGGGAGGAGGAGGGGAGGAGGAGGGGAGGAGGAGGGGAGGAGGAGGGGGAGGAGGGGGAGGAGCAGGAGGGGGGGAGGAGGAGAGAGGAGGAGGGGAGGAGGGGGAGGAGGGGGAGGAGCAGGAGGGGGGAGGAGGAGAGAGGAGGAGGGGAGGAGGGGGAGGAGGGGGAGGAGCAGGAGGGGGGGAGGAGGAGAGAGGAGGAGGGGAGGAGGGGAAGGAGGGGGAGGAGCAGAATGGGGGAGGAGGAGGGGGAGGAGGGGGAGGGGGGGAGGAGGAGGGAAGAGGAGGGGGGAGGAGGGGAGGAGGAGGGGAGGAGGAGGGGAGGAGGGGGAGGAGCAGGAGGGGGGAGGAGGAGGGAAGAGGAGGGGGGGAGGAGGGGAGGAGGAGGGAAGAGGAGGGGGGAGGAGGGGAGGAGGAGGGGGAGCAGGAGGGGGAGGAGGGGAGAAGTGGGGGGAGCAGGGTGGAGGAGGGGTGGGGGAATCAGCACAGGAAGAGCAGGGGCTGCATTCGACCTGGCCTTGGGGAACCCTGGCTGCGTCTTGAGCTGAACACTGGGCTCCGACCTCACCTCCATTTCTTCAGCTCCCAACTGGAAATTGAATGCTGACAGCAGGAGTATGCAGGATTGGGAACGTGCTCCTGAGGACGCAGGATGGAGAGGGATCGGGATGCTGGCTCTGGGAAACCGTGGCTCCTGGTCAGCCTCCTGAGGGCTGGCTCTGCCTCTGCCTGAGACTTTGGTTTAAAATACAAACAGCACAAAATTTGTTACCTAAAATCTTCCACTTTGCATTAAAAAGCATAATTAAGAGTTTTAATTGGTTCACATGGGGCTGCAGGTGCATGTCATTAGCGCCTCCTGAGGCTGCAGCTGGGACTTAAAGATGACGACGTTTCTCCTGCTCTGGGTCTGATCAACTCCAAACATTAAACTTTTTCCAATTTAGAGGCGAACTTCAAGTAATAAAATTAGCCATGTTTGTTTTTAATATAAGGAATTAGGACCCACAGTGGCAGGTCTGACGGAGGCTCTGGTGATGAGCTGGGAGCCACAGGCTCTGGGCAGAGTGAAGGCAGTACCGAGGACGGACGCCCGCCGCGCTGGCCAGGAGAGGCACTTGATCTGATGTGCTCACACTTGTAAGTGGAAAAGCATCCAGAAACCACTCTGGGGGCGGGGAGCTGTGGGGAGGGAGCTGGCACCTGACACCTGCCGCAGCAGCACTGAGCCACCCGTGAAGGCCACGGAGCAGGGCCTGGGAGCTCGAGCTCAGAGCCAGCCGGCACCTTCCAGGCTCAGTCCACGCTCCGGCCTGAGCTGCAGGATGTGGCTCCTGTGACCAATCCCATCTCTCTCTCACCCTTACCCATGTAAAGAGAATAAAGGGGTCAAGAGCTCTAAAACACAGCTAACCGTGCAAGAGGAGACAGAGCTGAGAACGTGGTTTAAACCATTCTACGTTTTCTTTCCCACGTCGGTTTCAGCGCCCACACAGGACCTGGGAGTCACCTGTGGATGCCACCTGTGCTCGCCTGTTGGTGCCCAAGCCTGCAAGGTTTCTGCCCTCTCCCCAGCTCTCCAGCCTGGTTCTGGCCTGGCCTCGGCCGTGCGCCCTGTGTGCCCAGGCCCCTCCGCTGGGTCCTGGCTCCTGAGTTCTGCATCCTCACCAGGCACCTCGCAGCTCCCGGGACCAGATGCAGCTGGCTTCTGTGCTGGCTCAGAGACTGTGCTGAGAGGAGGAGAGCCTGGCCCACGGCGGATCTTCCTGACCACTAGGGATCATCATTTATATATCATTCTTTCTTTTTCATATCACAGACTCCATCCCAGGCCTTCTTAGGGGAACTTAGCAAGTCACTTCCCCTGGATGAGGCATGAGCCTGACTCCAGTATGTTCCAAATCCCACCATCGGCCCCACCTCCCCACCTCCTCTCTCTGTGGGCTGAGCTTCAGATCCTTCTGCTTCCGCCCCGTAGACTCACAGTTGGGGTTCACACTACTCTCCACACCAGGGGAGACTGTTGTGGACAAAGCCTCAAGGTCCCATCCTGGGGAGTCTGCCACGGCAGGCATTGGAGTGACAGAGCTGAAGGGGGGGACAGCTGCTCCCGTCCTCCCTCCCTTCTCCCTGCGTCAGCATGAGTGACTCAGCTCCTATCCCGAAGGCCATACTACCTTTATGTGACTCTTCTGGTTGTGTTAGGACAGGAAGGTCTAGGAAAGACCCCAGAGATGGCACTGTGGTTCATCAGGGGGCGCTAAGTGGTGGTGGGGCAGCTGGTGCTGCACGGGGGCAGTGCCCTGGTGGGGGCGTGACTGGGCCCAGCAAGGGCAGGAACCACCAGCCACAACATTTTGGGGTCTTAGTGCAAAATGACAATTATTAAGACTTTCAAGACGGTAGCAATAGAGCCTTAGATGGTCTTGGGCACCCTGAGTCCAGGGCCCAGCTCCACTGAGAGGGTCGCAGGCCACTGACCCTGGCCCTGCAGGTGGAATCTGTAGGTGGTCATCAGCCAGACATGCATAGGGCGCAAGGGTGCTGGGGACAGTGCGGATGAGGTGCTCTTCCCTCAGTCTCCACGCACAGCCGGCGTTCTGGAGAGCCTCAGCCCACCCTGCCAGATTCTCTGTCTGGCTCCCCTCCACCCTCTCTGGCCTGGAGCTCAGCCGTCAGCTTCTCTGGCATCCAGGGTGTGTCCAGCTTTAAACCCTGGGGGACACCTGTGCTCCCTCTCCCCACAGGGGTTTGCAAAGTACCTCCAGGGAGGGCTGGGTGGCCAGGTGCAGCAGTGAGCCCGCCCTGCACCCCGAGCCACTCAGCTCATGTCTGCAGCAGGCCCCACTGGGCTTTCCCGGCCTCACGTTCACCCCCAGGCTTCACCCTGATCCCATGCACCTCTCTCCAGTGAAGCCACAGACCAGGAAAGCCATGGCGAGTCTCCCACCTGGGAATGTCACGTCAGGTGGCTGAAGCACCAGAGGATGGGGGGGTGGTTTTGCTCACAGAACCTGTGAAAAGTGAGCTCTTTCTCTGACGGCGCCGGGGCCGTGGCTTGCCGTGATCACGTCACTGCTTTCTGGTGGTGGGAGGGACACGCAGCTGACAAAGGCCAACACTGCTCTCTGGATTAGAGGTTTTCCATTTTATGACTTTTTAAAACACCTTTAAAGCTCCATTTGAGACAGGAGGCAGGAGAAGATGGGGTCAGTGGCTCTCACTCAAGGACCTCTGGGAGGATGTCCCAAGAGCTGCGTCCAGCAGCTGGCTGGCCGGTCACAGGCCTGTGTCCCTGGGGCCTCTGCTGTCTCCAGTGCACCCTGGCCGGAGCCAAGGCCTCCTGGAGGAGCCTGCCTCACACAGCCTGAACAAGCCCAGACACCTGGACACGGCCACCATGCTGGCCCGGACAGCTGTGTCCACCACCAAGCCAAGGTGCATTTTCAAGTCAACCGAACTAATGAAAAGCCTGGGTTCCAGAGCCTGGCCATTGGAACCTTTTAATAGATACATGGTAAGATCTACATCTAGAGGAATTAAATAACTGAAGTGCCTTTGAGTTGAACTTGCAATTAAATTTGAATTTAAGTGCCACCCTTGGAAGGAATTGGTTCACAAAGCCCTGTGGCCCTGCTGTCCCCTTCCTCTGTCCAGCAATCAGGGCCTCAGAGAGGGAAAGGAGGGCCTCTAGGATCCTCCCGCCAGAAAAGTCCCCCTTCTTTCTTCCCTTTGCAGTGGTCCTTGTGTCTCCTTGCGCTGCCCCTGGAAGCCGGCCACCGGCTCACATGCCCCGCACAAAGCCACTGCCAGGCGCACGGGTCCCAAGCCATCAGGAACTCCTGGAGCGAACGTTCAGTTCATGAATGAATTAATGAATCAAAGGTCGAGCACCCTGATGAGTAAGTAAGAGGATAGAAGAGAAGGAATGAATGAAGAAATAATAAGCAGCCGATGGAATCAGCGACTAAGTAGAAACACAAATGAATGCGAATGGGATGTCAGGAAGGAAGGAAGAGAGCAGTGGAAGGAGGGAGGGGCAGGGAGGGAGGTGGCCTGCTCTGCAGAGCCACCCGGGTACCAGGCACTGTTCAGAGGCTGGAGCAGTCTCTGCCTGAATCCCACAGGAGGAGCCAGAGTGTCCTCTTTCCCTGGAAGAAACAAAGCATCCAGACACAGACCAGCAGAAGTCCCAGCACCTGGACCTGGCCACTGTGACCAAGGCTGCCATTTCTGTGGGAGATTCCGGCAGGGCCTGGTGGCCCTGGGTGTGTGCCTTGCTGCCAGGCTCGGAGACGATTCCTGGGGACCGCTGCTCACTAGCACAGACACTGATCATCAGGATACAGGGCAGGATGGCAGGTGTGAGGGGACCCCCTTCTCTTCCCTGCCCCCTCTCACCCACTGGTCTCCCAATCCTGGCCATTCTTCCTCTGGGAAATTCCCAGGCTTTTATCACTCAGAGCTCCGATTTGGGTGGAGATATCTGGAATACCACAACTTAAAAATTACGACGGTTTTAGTGTTCTGCAAGATCCCTCTTCACGGTGGAAGTAAATCAAGTCGTTAGAAGCAAGGCGGATGGGGGTCTCCTGCGTGACGTCACCTGTGGTCTGACTGGTGAGCACCCCCTCTTCCTCCTCTGCATGGGCAGGATGAGCAGGCTGCGGCGTCGAATCCGAGGCCGGCATTTCCGTCAACGCTTTCAACTGAGTTGCCTCAAACATTAATCAGCCTTCCATTATGAATGGCTCAGATGTGAGTGAAGTGGATGGGTTTCAAAGGCTTCTCTCCCTAACAAGCATGCACCAATAGTTTCCCCAAACGAAAAGGCTCTTACGCAGCAGGGGAGGAAGGAATCATTAGAGCTGTTAATGACCTTGGCTTTGCTTTCCAGGCTGCTCAGACTTTGGAGCCACGCTGGCCTTCCTCTGGCAGGCGTGGGAAGTGGGTCCCTTCTTTTATTCATAAGCTCTTTTCTCATTCCCCCTCCTGTTTCGGTGCCCTTGGGCCCAGGGCGGATCCTTGCCCTCTGAGGCTGGCTGGCTGTCCAGAGCGCACTAGAACATTTGCTTTGATTTTTTTTTTTTTTTTTTTTTTTTTGCTTTAAAATAAAGGTCGCAGCCCATGCTCTGCTGCTCTGTTCTCTTGCCAGCAGATGCGTGGCCTTTTCAGAAAGCAGCAGGTTCTGAAGAAACCCACTGATATTTGCATTTGTGTTGTTACCTAGAAAGACAGTCACTCAGCAGCCACCAGAGGGGTTCTGCTGGGCGCCAGCTTAGAATCTGCTGCCCCTGGAGGAGCCCACAGTCCTGGTGCTGCCGACGTCAAGCAGACGTTCCGCAGTCAGGGCAAGGCTGCTGTGGCCTGCATTCGGTGGGGTTTAGGGAGCCACAGCCTCAGCAGATCTTCCACCAGAGAGTGTTCAGCTGTGGGCACACCTTCAGGACACCTCCCCGGGCCACATAGACTTTTCCCAAATGAAGTAAAGTGTGGTGCCATGGGCAGGAGCTCCTGACTCCCAGGCCAGGGCTCCAGGGCACACCCTGGGTGCTCAGTGTGGCAGTCCTCGCCCAGGACGCCTGGCCAGGGTCTGTCGCATCTCACTGCAGCACAGCATGTGTGAGCCCTCTCATGAGATACAGGCTCCTTGGCGAAAGCCTTTCCCATCAGGTCCCTCCAATAAGGAGGCTCAGAACAAAGAGCTGGAGAACATTTAGGCCATGCACTCAGGCTCAACCAGGTTTAGGCCACCTTAATTGTGTTCCTGGTACAAGAACACACTAAAAACACTAAAGAACAAATACTTACAGAGAAATCCCGGCATGTAAAGACAGACTGTCCTTGTCATGCTCTTTGAAGTCACGTTCTTGGAAAGAGACACAGCTGGCTGACCTTCCTCCCGTCTTGCTGACTGGTCAAAAGTACCATCACACTGCTGCTGGGCTGCTGTAGGACGGGTTCTGGTCGTCCTCAGGCTTCTGCATGGTCCTTGGGACGGGGACCTGTGATGTGTCCCAGGTCACGGGGCCTGGGCTGGTCTGCACTACTGTCCTCCAGGCGCCGTGGGTCCACAGACTTTCAGTGAGCCTGCAGCTTTCTCTTTTTACTAGAAAATCTGCTTTTAATAGTCTTCTTGAAATCCCTTGTAATACAAGCAGAATTAAAAACCAAGGCCAGAGAGTTCAAAGTGAAACCTTGTACAATGGTTGAGATTCGTAGAGCGGGGTAGTCATAATTACCGTCTCTCTTCCAATAGACAGCTTCCAATAGGCTCCACGGTTCCAGGCTCTTCTTACCTCAGGAGTGTGCACACATACACACATGCATGTGCACACATATGCACACACATGCTTTTCTGTACACACATGCATGAATATGAATACATGTACATAATACAGACATGCACACATACAGCATAGTGCATGCACCCATGAATGTACACAAACATGCACACATTCATGGATACATGCATATACACACATGCACATGCACATGCATGAATGTTTGCATGTGTGTATACACATGCCATGCATATATACACAGACGGGGGCACACATACATATGTGTACACAATACAGGCACAGATGCACACACAGCACAGTGCATGCACACATGCATGTACATGGATACACATGCAGGTGCATGCCTGCACATATGCACATATGTAGAGCATACTGCATGTACCCAATACAGCCATGCACACATACAACATAGCACATGCACACATGCCCACATAGACATATTTCTATGGATATCTGCACATGCATATATATATATACACACAGAGACATGCATATACGGAGCACAGTGCATGCACACACATGTCAAGAAAGACAAATGTCATATATGCACACACATGTAAAGAAAGACAAATGTCATATATACACACACATGTATACACATATGAGTTTGTACATACAGCACAGCACCTATACACACTTACACATACACACACATACACATACAGGTACACATGCATGCACACACAGAGCACAGTGCAAGGCCCTCAGTAAGGATCCACACAGAGCCTGCCAGGCCAGGCCAGCCTCGACGGCTCCGCACCCTCCCACCTAAGCCGGCTCAGCTCTTCAGCGCCTTGATCCCAACTTGGATTTGACTCCAAGAAGCAGCCGAACCAGGCCATCTGCCCTCTCCCCTCCTGGTCTGCTGCTCTTCCTGCCTGTCCTCTCACGTCCCCACAGCTGTCTGCGTGCCTGTCACCCTCACGATGGATCCCCATCACCGTCTCTCAGGCTGACGCTCTAGGGCTCCTCAGAGAGCACACGCCCCAGTAAAAATGGCGGATGTGGAGTCCTGGGGACAGAATGCCAGCCTGCTGGCCAATGTCTGTAACGGAACTGTGTGATCAGTATGCACACTCACACACTAATGCTTGGTTTACGAATGTCGTCCAAGG
Source organism: Urocitellus parryii (assembly GCF_045843805.1). NCBI lineage: Eukaryota > Metazoa > Chordata > Mammalia > Rodentia > Sciuridae > Urocitellus > Urocitellus parryii. The sequence goes on along the minus strand of NC_135535.1, from coordinate 209,832,665 downwards.
GCCGATACCTTTATTGTGTGCATCTTTATTGTGTTTTAATATGTCCATATGTATGTAGAATGTATACAATATGTGTACCGTTTACTATATATTTAATATATTGATCTAAACGGCCGCTGAAGTTTGGCAAATGCCTTCCTCCCATTTTAGATGTAAGAAGAAATCAAGAGGAGAGCCCGTCTGGCCCAGGCTGCAGCCCCCGGGGGGCAGGGTGCGCGGGGCCACATGGCCTCAACTGGTGATGACCACATGCGGCTGCCCTCCCCTGAGTCTTTGCTCAGGGCGTGGACATTTGGTACCTAGAACAGCACTCGTCCACCTCACAGAGCCCTCCTGCGGCCAGGCCCAAGCCAGCACCTCTGTGTGGCTCCTGGTGGCAGTACCCTGCCCTCTGGGGGCTCCTCCTCTGGTCCGAGCCCTCTCCCTGGCCTCCCCCATGCAGGCTTCTCTAGGTGCCCCAGGCTTGTTCAGATGCCACCCTGGGCTGCTCTCTCCTCTGGGCTTTCCCTGGGGGAATCTTGTGGCCACAGCATGGGCACCTGCTAGAAGTGGACACCCTTAGCCAGGAGTCCCAAGTTCACGCTTCCCAGTGCTTCCTCGTCCCCTCCACAGATCAACTCCCAGACACCCCAACCTGTCCCAGCAGTTTCTACCCCATGGTCTCTTTTTGGGACCCAGATCTAGGCCAGCTCTGGAGCCTCCTGTCCCACCCCAGATCTGGACTCAGTGACCTGCCACTCTCTCCGTGTGGCCTTTCCACAGCAGCTCCCTTCCCCTGCACCTTCACCCTGAGCACTGCCCCTCCCCTGGGCCACAGCCACCACTCTCCAGCTCCCCCATCTTCCACTGGCCCTCGGGCCCCGGTCCCCCTCACGCACACACAGCTTCCTTCTCCAGCCAGCCTGGACTCTGCTTGGTGAAGACCGTTTTATAAGCCAGACTTTAGGAGAAAGGGGTCCTCTGCCCACTCAGTGCCACACAGTGGGCAGGTCTGCTTATTGGCAAGCATCCAAAAATCAGTGCTGTCCACTGAAGAAGGGTGTTAGCTGCAGGAGGAGCTCGGGCTTTCCCGGAATCAGAATGTCCTCACGACTCATGGATGCATGTGGCTCTCAGATGCCAGCCTCATTCCTAGAGCCCTGCGTCCTCAGAGCTGACCTCTCCGCGCTGCTGCAGGCTCTGGGCCAAGCGGACCATGGCAGCTGCAAGATGAATTTCCCCTCCTTGGAGCTCATTAGCAGAGGAGCAGCTGCTGGCTGGCCTGGCATGGACCGGCCACTGGGAATGCTGCCCACTGGGGGAGGGGCGAGGAGGTCCACTGTGCCATTCATCACTCTTGCTAGCCATCTGCGCAGTGGTCGCCACAACCAGCCAGCGTCCACACTGTCCTTGATGACGGGGTGCAGGTGGGTCATCTTCACAGTTACTGTCCCTCTAAGAAGTGACGTTCTGCTCTCCACGAGATCTGGAAGACAGAAGAGGGCCCTTAATTGGAAGATGGTGTGATTAGACCCAGACTTGAAGTCCCTTTCCATTTCCAGGGTTGACAAGGTCGAAGAAAGGCCCCTCTCCTATGTTCCATGTGGACCAGGCGTCGGGGAGCTTCCAGTCACACCGTGGAACCGGCACCTGGCAGGCGCGTGGCACACCCGTTGAGTCCCCAAATCCTGGTGAGCCTGGCTGTTGGTGGCATGGCTCCTGTTAGGAGCCACAGCAAAAATATTGATACAGGCACCTTTGGATTTTATGACTGCCAGCCAGCAATTCACATTCATATGGTAATTGGACTCATGCTGTCTAGCTGGGCCCATTTTCAGGACTCAGGTTACTCATGTCACTCTTGTAATGGGAGAGTTCCCATTGGTTGGGAAAGGATGGTAGGAGGGTGTTCCGGGGGAAGGGGAAACCCCCCGGCTCAGGTAGAACACACACGTGGTGGACCCACCTGTTAGGGGACGCACACGGCCTCTCTCTAAATAAAACTTTGTCTCAGTTTCACTGGCTTGTGTTTTTGTGCCCAACCGGGTTGCAAGATTGCAAGCCCGCGTGCACTGACAGCTCAGTAGGGAATCGCTCAGCAGGGGTGCCGCAGGCAGTGCTCGGCAGCAGGAGCGGGACTCAGCCGGCCTGGGGCCGGGCAGTTTGCGGCATTTTGGTGGCCCTGTACCGGGAACGCCCAAAATTTAAAGGTGAGTAATATCGCTCGCCCCTAAGGAAAGGCGACAGAATGGGTATTTCTGTTTTGATTTATTCTGCTCTTATTTCAGGCTCTCTAGCCTTACAATTTTTTCAGACGAGTTGGGATAAATGGTTAACTCAAGGTTTGAAGTTATTCGGCCCTGAGAGAGAGAAAATTGACATAATCATTTTCCTCCTCTCCGTTTCTGTTTCATTCTGTTTTGGCTTTCTTCTATCCTATCTTATTGGGTTACGTTACCTTTATAGTAGATTAGAATCTAGTAAAAAACAAACCGAAAAACTGTTAAGTAAATTGTTAGAGGTCCAGGCCATGGCAGAAAACATATTAGGTCAAGCAAAACAAAAGGTCTCTCAAGCTAGTCAGATAGAAGAAAATTTGAACAAGGCAAGCTCAGGGAAAAAACGGTCGTCAGATAGGGAGGCTGCTACTAACTCCGTTCCACCACCAGAGGGCATAATTCAACCAACAGCTTTACCTGCCTCCATAGATGATGAACGGAATCCTGAGGCGGGACCCCAAAAACTAGCATGCCCTGTAGTTGAGCAGGGAGAAGAAAGAGAACGAGTTTACCGTGCCTTAGATTTCAAAATAATAAAGCAATTAAAGGAAGCTGTAGCAGCCTACGGCCCGGCCGCTCCCTTCACAGTCAGTATGGTCGAATCTATTACCGGCTGGAATTTAACACCAGCAGATTGGGCTAACGTGTGTAATTCTGTGCTAAATAGAGGACAGTATTTATTATGGAAAATTGCCAATGAGGAATTTTGCAAGGAGACAGCTAGGCGAAATGCAGAAGCAGGTTACCCTGAACGAGACCTGAAAATGTTACTGGGAAAAGAGGAATTTCAAGGGCAGATGCAACAGCTGAGATATGATCCTGGCGTATACGCTCAGGTCGCTATAAATGCAATTAAGGCATGGAAAACTTTAAAGGGACAAGGGGATTTTCAAGGTCAACTATCTAAGATAATACAAGGAGTTAATGAGCCCTACGCTGACTTTGTAGCTAGACTTATTGAAGCAGCCTCTGAGACATTTGAAAATACAGAACAGGCAATGCCATTTATAAAACAGCTGGCTTACGATCAAGCAAATCGTTGCTGCAAAGAGGTCATTAGACCGTGGAAACAGGAAGATTTAAACACATATATTAAATTATGTAGAGACATTAATGAACAAGGACAAGTCATGGCAGCTGAAGTAAAACAGGCTTTAAGTACCAAGCTAAAAACATGCTATAATTGCAATCAAGAAGGGCATTTTAAAAGAAATTGCCCCATAGGAGGAGAGTTTAACAAAGCTAGATATCAAAAGAGTAGAATCCCGGGTATTTGCCCACGATGCCATAGAGGGAGACATTGGGCTAATGAATGCCATTCTCAAACCACCATAGAGGGTATTCCGTTATCAAAAAATGGACAAAGACCAAGTGTCTACCCACGATATCGTGGAGAAAGGCATCAGGCCCCGTTGTCAAAAAACGAATTGGAGGGCCCAATGCCCCGGGGCCCAAAACCACAAATATACGGGGCAATGGAGGAACCCAGCAGCACCATCAAGGTGGTGCCCAGGACGCATTATCCATCAGATCCCTCATCAGACAGACTAGAGGGAGCGCAGGGTTGGACATCTGTGCCTCTGCCAGAGCAGTATTAACTCCAGAGATGGGAGTTCAAATCATTCCCACAGGAGTAAAAGGACCTCTTCCCCAGGGAACAGTAGGCTTATTATTAGGACGCAGTTCTTCTACACTTAAAGGACTTATGATAAGTCCTGGGGTAATTGATCCCGATTATGAGGGTGAAATAAAAATCATAGCTAGTTCTCCAAGAGGTATATCAGTAATTTCATCAGGAGATAGAATAGCACAGTTATTAATAATACCAAGCCTACATGATAAATTTTCCAGTTGTAATGTAGAAAGAGGTTCCAAGGGATTAGGCTCCACAGGTGTAGATTGGGCTATGCTATCTTTAAATTTAGATTCTCGCCCTATGCTAAAATTAAATATTCAAGGGCATGATTTTAATGGACTGCTGGACACAGGCGCTGACCTCAGCATCATATCTCGCCAGGAATGGCCTAAACATTGGCCATTACAGCAAGCGACCCAAACGCTTAGAGGCCTAGGAGTGGCAACTAATCCCCATAGAAGTGCAATGGTATTAGATTGGAGGGATCCTGAAGGATGTGAAGGAACTATACAGCCCTATGTATTGGACCATCTCCCCATAAATTTATGGGGACGAGACGTCCTAGATCAATTAGGATTGACATTAACAAATAACGTCAATCCTAACGCGCCCACTACTAGGGCAAAACAAGGCTTTAGAAAAGAAAAGAGATTAAGAGATCAAGAACAAGATATAACAGCACCAATTCAAGTAGATCAAGAGATAGATAAACATGGATTGGGTTTTCAAAAAGGGCCACTGAGACAATCAAAATTACTTGGAAATCAGAAAGACCAGTGTGGGTTCCTCAGTGGCCCCTAACTAAAGAAAAGATACAAGTAGCCCATGATCTGGTCAAAAAGCAATTAGCGGAAGGACATATACAACCTTCCGTATCTCCCCATAATACTCCCATTTTTGTTATTAAAAAGAAATCTGGTAAATGGAGATTATTACAAGATTTAAGAGCCATCAATAATGAGATGGTTATTATGGGACCTGCTCAATCAGGGATTCCCCAATTGTCTGCTCTACCAAAAACCTGGCATGTTCTAGCTATAGATATTAAAGATTGTTTCTTCTCAATTCCAATTCATCCCGAGGATAGTCCGCATTTTGCATTTACTATCCCTGCACTGAATCATGAAGGTCCTGATCAGAGATATGAATGGAAAGTACTCCCTCAAGGGATGGCTAACAGCCCAACTTTGTGCCAAATTTATGTTGATAAAGCAATCCAGCCACTTAGAAATCAAAACCCTGAACTACAGATATTTCACTATATGGATGATGTGTTAATGGCACATAAAGATAAAAACACATTGCTAGAATGTTATGCCACGCTTACAAACTTATTAAAAAATTATAATCTAGAGATAGCAATAGATAAAGTACAATTAAATCTTCCAATTAATTATTTAGGAGTTCTATTATCCTCAACCATGGTCCGTCCACCAAAAATTCAAATACGAGTAGATCAACTCAAATCACTTAATGACTTTCAAAAGTTATTGGGAGATATAAATTGGATAAGGCCTTATCTAGGCATACCAACAGGAGAATTAGGACCTTTATTTGATATTCTAAAGGGTCCATCAGATCCAAATTCACCCCGCATGTTAACGCCTGAAGCTAGAAAGGCATTAAAAATCATTGAAACATATATGGAAAATATGCATTTGGATAGAATTGATATAAGTTTGCCTTTATTATTTATTGTACTACCGACAAAGAATATTCCTACAGGGGTATTTTGGCAAGAAGGTCCATTATTATGGATACATTTATCTTATTCTCCTAATACTATTCTTACTAGATATCCTGAGGCTGTAGGGCAATTAATACTCAAAGGAATAAAAGCAGCAAAAGGAGTGTTTGGGATTTCTCCCAATAAAATTATTACTCCATATACTATGGATCAAATTGATGAGTTAGCTAATGAGTTAAATACTTGGGCAATAATCATGTGTAAATCTAGTGTTGCATTTGATAATCACTTGCCATCTAATCCTTTGTTGTCTTTTTGGTCTAAGCATCCTGTAGTTTTTCCAAAAATGACAAGAAAAACCCCTATCATAAATGCTCCAAATATATTCACTGATGGGTCAAACAATGGTACAGCAGCAGTAGTTACTCCTGATCAAACTTTTACATTTTTAGTACCCAAACAATCAGCTCAAAAGGTAGAGCTCAATGCAGTATTGCAAGCTTTTATGATGTTCAAAGATTCTACATTTAATTTATTTTCTGATAGTCAGTATGTAGTTAATGCTATCGTATCTCTTGAAGATGCTGGTAGGATTTCTCCTTCCTCTACTGTTTTCTCTTTGTTTTCTGCTATACAAAGTCTAATCTGGGATAGAAAGGATCCATTCTTTATAGGACATATCAGAGCACATACAGGATTGCCTGGAGCCCTTAGTTTGGGTAATGAACTAGCAGATAAATCTACACATGACATACATATTTTCTCCACAATAGAAGAAGCTATAAATTTTCATAAAAGGTTCCATGTCAATGCTAATACTTTACAAAAACGTTTTAAAATAACTAAGGAACAAGCTAGACAAATAATAAAACAATGTCAAAATTGTGTGACATTTTTGCCACAAGTTAATCTTGGAGTCAATCCTAGAGGACTGATACCTAACCATATTTGGCAGATGGACGTCACACACTTGCCAAAATTTGGAAAATTAAAATATTTACATGTTACAGTTGATACTTCTTCTGGATTTTTGATGGGCTCCCTTCATCCCGGAGAAAAAACTAAAGATGTTATAGCTCATTGCTTACAAAATTTTGCCACTGTGGGTGTTCCTAAACAGTTAAAAACTGATAATGGCCCTGGTTACACTTCCAAGTCTTTTAAACAATTTTGCTCATCATTTGGCATTACTCATATAACAGGAATCCCATACAACCCACAGGGACAAGGCATAGTTGAAAGAGCTCATCAAACTATAAAAATGTACTTATTAAAGCAAAGGGAGGGAATTAGTAAGGGGTATATATCCCCCAAAGATAAACTTAAAATAACCCTTTTTACTCTAAACTTTCTAAATTTGGATTCATCAGGACTTAGTGCTGCAGAAAGACATATGTATCCAAAAAATGTACATAAGCCTAAGGTACTTTGGAAAGATATTCTAACAGGACAATGGAAAGGTCCGGACCCAGTAATAGTCTGGAGTCGGGGCTCCGTCTGTGTTTTTCCACAGGAGGAACAGCAAACAATTTGGATTCCAGAGAGATTAACTAAAACAATTTCTACAGAAAAAGAAGATGATTTGACTCAAATTCATAACAGCTGATATCCAGAGTTCCAGCCTGGCTATTCTTACATCTGCGACAGTGATTTACCACGGTGCCTTTTTCAATATCTATTTTATTATTTGCATTTTTCCCACATCATAAAGTTTTATTTTATTTTATTTTATTTTACCTTATTTTTTAAGCTCATATAAACCTAGGTTAATGTTTTTCTGATCAGTTTTATTTTTTTGACTGTGTTTTATTTATTTATTTATTTTTAACTGTAAAGTTTTTAAACATTGCAATGGAGATTTCACCTAGCTATAGCTACAAGGCCTTTATTTACTATTGTCTTATATGTTCTATGTTATGTATGCACTGTTTTGTGTTGTATGTCTGTATGTGTGTATGTCCATATTTCATTTACAAGGAGCGCTCATGTATAAATAGATACAAGTATTCAAAAAAAAAAATTAGTCACGTGACTTATATGGTTTAATTTACTTTAGGTAAACAGCTGTTATTAAATTTTGCTTTTAAAGGTGGTTAACAGATATGTTTGTTTACTTTCACCTTTCCTTTTCATTATATTTCATAATTCTGTTCAGGATAATGTCTCTTTAGCAACATGGCCATAATTCCCATCTCCATCCCAGTGCCGGTGAAGACTAAGACCAAACTACAACTTTTATGATAGCTATCACTATAAACTGTATAAACTGATACATCTATCAAAATAACTCAATAAGACTGCTCAATCAAGGACTTAATTTACTTTGGGAGGAAATGGACATATTGATAGACTCCTCCACTTTGAACTGCTCAATCAAGGACTTAATTTACTTTGGGAGGAAATGGACATATTGATAGACTCCTCCACTTTGAACTGCTTACACAACTTGCCTGGACTATGTATCACCTGTATGCATTGTGCTCTATTTGTTGATACAGCGAACTGGTAGTGCTATATCTTAGCCGATGTGTCACCAGTGTTTCCAAAGGAGCCGTCAATTGGCTTGGTGTCATGGCAATTCTGCGTCTTTCTCCCTTCTGCTAGTGATGGTCTGATTTTGGGGGCCAACAGAGGTGAGGCAAGAACCTCACCCCCCCCACTGGTGCATAGGCCTATTACACAGGTATGGCTATATACTGGACCGGTAGTCAGTGACGGGTATGATTCGGTTACAGTGGTATCAACCTAAGCCAGGAGACTGACGCAATAAGGTCAGTTTTCCCATGACGGGTAAGAACCATATGTGAATTGGACATACCTAACAGGCACGGTCCCTAGCCACATTTGCCTGTTGTTTATTTAAACAGAAGGGGGCAGATGTTAGGAGCCACAGCAAAAATATTGATACAGGCACCTTTGGATTTTATGACTGCCAGCCAGCAATTCACATTCATATGGTAATTGGACTCATGCTGTCTAGCTGGGCCCATTTTCAGGACTCAGGTTACTCATGTCACTCTTGTAATGGGAGAGTTCCCATTGGTTGGGAAAGGATGGTAGGAGGGTGTTCCGGGGGAAGGGGAAACCCCCCGGCTCAGGTAGAACATACACGTGGCGGACCCACCTGTTAGGGGACGCACACGGCCTCTCTCTAAATAAAACTTTGTCTCAGTTTGACTGGCTTGTGTTTTTGTGCCCAACCGGGTTGCAAGATTGCAAGCCCGCGTGCACTGACAGCCCAGCAGGGGATCGCTCAGCAGGGGTGCCGCAGGCAGTGCTCGGCAGCAGGAGCGGGACTCAGCCGGCCCGGGGCCGGGCAGTTTGCGGCAGCTCCTGTCTGTGCCTCTGCACCTTCTTCGTGATCTTGCTGGTCACTGCATTCCAAGGGGCAATGATGCAAACCACACCATCTACGCCATCCGCGAAGTTGCTCCTTCCAAAATGTGAGTTAGAGGAGACAGCCAGCGAGCACCAGGTCTTGCTCTGTGGATGGCCATGCTCCCGGGAGCTGGCCCTGCTGGCAGAGCCCGCGCTCCACCGCCCCCTGCACCTTCACCTGGGTTTCCACAGCAGCAGCTGGAGAGGTGCCTGCTCCTGGAAGGCCCTGCTCACCAGGCTTTCCTCCCCCACCACCCACCTCCGTCCCTGCCAGCACTCTGCTTCAGCACTCAGAAAGTGCTGCTAGGCCTCTATCTGCTCACATACCTCCGTGGATCATGGACTTCCGGAGGATGAGGACCAGGCAGGAAGCTGTGGGCAGCACCCACAATGTAGGTCACCTATAGATGCATCTCAACTTCACAACTCACACACCTTACAGTACAAAACTCATGCATGTCCCCCATCCTAGCCTGGACCTGGCTTCCTGGGACCCCAGTTCCTGTGGACCTGGCGGCCTGGGACCCAGCTCCTGTAGGCTGAGGCCGCCAGTCCTCATGGGCCCCACTTCATGCTACTTGGTTCTGATGTTGGCTTCCGTGAAGAGAAGGAGAAATCTTACTTTCAACAGGAAGCACAGCCTCACTTTCTCCGTCACTGTCCAGCACTTACCAGGGTGTTTGGCTCAGAGGTCGCCTGGTGCAGGTGAGATGGAGTGTGAGCTGTGGGGCATTGTGCACACAGACGTGGGACAAGCTCTGACAACTGGAGCAGCCCCTCAGAACCTTGTTCCGTGAGCAAGTTAGTAGATGACACTGTTTTGCATAAGTAAGCAGGGCACCTTTAATCAAGATGTGTCTCAATTTTATCGTAAGTATTTATTTTCATTAAATATGAACCTTAGAAAACTTGACAAATATAAACAGAAAAAGAAGCTAAAGACCAGCCTCAATTAGGAAGGCAAAGTACCCTGAGCAAGCTTCAGGCAGCCCTGATGACCGTGCTGCGGAACAGGCGCTGCACACACGGGGCTTCTCGGTGACGGTGACGGTAAGGAAGACCGCAAGCAGACACACCGCCAGGCAGCTGGGGAGTCTCCCAGGAAGACAGTGTCAGGATCCCCCAAAAGCTGAAGGAGCATTTTCTGAGATCTATAGCTTTCGACAGAGAGTCTTTTTATTCTAAACTAGGAGGATTCTTCTAACACTATAAAAATATCTGCCAGACTCAGCAGCAGCCTTGGCAGTCATGGGGACAGGCTGCAGGGCTCCTGCCAACTCTGCCATCAAGCCCCGGACCTGCCACCGATGGCTGTCCATGGTCCTGATTCTGAGTGATAACTCGAGCAGGAGGGTGGACGGTCCCCATGTGGGGGCAGCGAAACAGCTCCACTCACGGGCGGCCTCTGGAGACCCAGGTGAGCCACCAAGAGCATCAGGCCCGCAGGGAGCTCGCTCGTTGGCTGATGGAAACCAGAGGACTAGGCACGGGCGGCCTGGCCAGCACGGTGGGCTGCGCACATGTTCAGACGCGTCTCAAACTTGCCGAGGTCTCGTTGGCCACAGCAGCCACGTGAGAGACACTCACCCAGACAGCTGAGCGACCAGCGGACCCACAGAAGAGCCGGGAGGTGCGGGTGCCCTGTCCCCGGTCCCACCACCCTGAGCGGGATGGCCGAGCCCAGACCTCACTCGGCCTCCTGGCCCTGAGTCTCCTCCCCGCAGTGCTGGGGTCTTTGTACTTGTCTACTTGAGGGAAGTCCCTGGGGTGGCAGGTGCCTCCAGGCAGGCAGCAGGGGCTCCAGGTCTTGGGGGCTGCACCCCCCACCCCCTGACAGGCTCTTGCAGCTGCTGAACCCCACTGTCACCTGACTCCCATTCCTGTAACTGCTCCTAACCCTTCTTTCTATAGGAGGAAAACACATCCCGTAACTAAAGATCGTTTTCCTTACTTGGAGTCAGAACAAGGGGAGACTGGGAAGTGAGGCCGAGAGCAATGGAGTCCCTGTCCCCTAGACAGGCTAACGTCCTGTGGGGGACACAGGTGCCCCTTTGGAAAGAAGCTACAGCTTAAGAAGATCAAATGGAAAGAAGCCTGGAAGCGCTTCAGGCCTCTGCTTGCCTGGCCTTGGGACCTGGGATGGAAAGGCCATGTCTTTGCTGTCTGTCCTGACTGTGTGCAGCAGGAGATTAACTGAGCTCATTCTCCAGACCCTGCTCCCAGCAGCCCGGGCAGGGGCCTCATCCCCTGGGGTTATGCTGTGCTCACCACGTCAAGGTTCTGAGCACAGTGGACACCCAGGACCTGCTGACCTTGCCGCAGCCAGAGCTGATGGCCAGATGCTATGGGACGGCCACTGCTTCTGCCGTCACCAGGAACCTCAAGGGCTCCTGCCAGCTCACTTAAAGCCTAGGAGAGCAGGGAACGAGGCCCCAGCCTCTCTGTCTTGGGGTCTTGCAGTGAATCAAAGCCACGGGTCAGACACCACCAAGCTGGAAGTCTGGCTTTCTCCTGGCTGAGGTTAAATGGCCCCCGTCTATGGTCACTGTCTATCCCCTGGCCTCAGGCTGCAGTTCCAGATTAGCCAAGTCTATGTCTCAAACTTCCAGGTCCTTCTGCCAAAAGACTAGACGCTGACAGGCCAGGGGGTCTCTCGTGCTCCTTAGTAAGTGGCCGCTGGTGACCAAAAGACATGACAAGAGTAATGTGAAGAAGGGAGAATATCTTGGCTCAGGGTTTCAGAAGTTCAGTCCAAGGTCGCTGATTCCATAGCTCTGGGCCTGAGGCGGGGCGCCGCCACGGCAGAAGAGCGCCAGAGGGAAGTCACTCAGGACAGGACCATCAGGGGGCAGAGAGAGGCCCCTCACCAGGGAGAAAATACATATCCCAAAGTCATGTCCCCCTGACCCACCTCCTCCAGCCATGGCCCACCTGCCTAGAGTTGCCACCCAGTTAATCCACATCAGTGGATTAATCCACTGGTTAGGTCAAGGCTCTCCTAACCTGATCCTATGACCTGGAACATCCTTGCAGTCCCACAGGGAGCTTTCGGGGGACACTGCACATCTGGACTATGACCCTTTTGAAGATCACGTTGTTTCCCTCCATGCTCTCTCTCACGCTGTCTCTCGGCCTCATACAGGAGGAAGTGGTAGTTGGAGAAGCAGAAAGCTGACCTGGAGAGTCGTTCTAAACCAGTGTGTGGCCCAACACCTTCAGGGTTCCTGCAGCGAGGAGGGCTCTCGGCCCTGCAGGGGGATGATGAGGCTGGAGAGGCGGCTGTGGGGGCAGGAGGCAACCCTTGAGTGCAGACCTTGCTCCCCTGGATCCCAGGCTTCTGCCTGCCCTGCTGACAGGGCCGAGGCCTGAGCACCCTCAGATGCTGCGGCTTCAGACAGCATCCAAATGCCATCTCCTCCCTAGGGACTTGCTGGAGTCACACAGCAGCCCAGGGTCAGGGGCTGGGTGGGCACAGCACTGGGATGAGTAGACCAGGGTCCAGGGAGGGCAGGGCGGGGGCTGCTGGTGCAGAGCAGTGCAGGTTGAGACCCGCCTCTGTGTGCTGGCATCTAATCCCTTGTAGAGACTTGTTGTAATCAAATTCTATAGAAAGAAAACAAGTAGAAGGAGAACAGTGTGAGAAGCAACAGTAATGGGATTCTGGTGGGAAAATCACTTGATAATAGCTCACATTATACCCATGGTGAATGAACTTCAATGTGCCCAAATTAATGTATGTTCATTTAAAACAATGTTAATTAAACAAGCGCTAGTCTACTTCTCAGATTCTGAACATGATTAAAGCTACCAAGCTGAGATAGTCTTGATGTCTAGAAATGACAAATAGAACTTTCTTTGTTTGTTTACCTTGTGCATTCAGAGAAAATGTCCCCCTTCTGGTTTGCATTTTGCCTGTTGAAGTAAACACCTGTCTGGCTGACTCAGCGCTGGCTTACTGATTTGGGTCATTTGTTGTATTCCAATAGGGCACAGGGAATCTGGCCTAGAGGGAGAGGATTTAATTACTCCCCCTTTGCCAAGGTGCCTGTCCCCGCTGGCTTAGATCATGGAGAGGTAGGGAGGGGGCTCAGCTGGTTTCCTGACTTTCTCTGCCACCAGCAAGAAGAGCCACGCCACGGGAGAGTGGGGCCACCTGCCACCCTTGGCACTCCTAATGCCGGCTGTTCTGAGGGCCCAGGAGAGGTGCAGGAATCCGCTTCATGAGCCCAGGGGTGCTCACAGCGTGGGTGCAGCACAGTGACCCCTTAGCTGTCCACCTGAATTCTGCAGAGCCCGCTGGCTGCCTGTGCCTCGTTTCCTGGTGTCCAGGCCTGGGGCAGCTCTTCCAGGGAACACAGGCGCCTCTGTGTCCTTGACTTGGTTTAACAGCAGCCTCTGTCACAGTGCTCGGGCCCTTAAGAGGCTGTAACCTGTGACAACAAGGCCTCCTAGGCTTGAATGATGGGCACATTAAATAGTAATGGCAGAGGGATCTGGAAGCAGCTTTGACCCAATGTTCTGGCTAAAACTTGGGCAGCTGCCCAGACTCATGCTCCAACCCTAAAGCAAGTCCAGTCTTGACATCTCCACACAAATGGGAAGGGAAGGTCTTCGCCTCTCCCTCCGCCCCCAGAGCTCCTCTGTGAAGACCATGCTCTGTGCTGCAGGTGGCTGCTCAGTCCCACCCAGGTCTGTCCGAGTCAGTCCTGGGGGTCACCCTAGAACAAAGGCTGGGAGTCGGGGTTTTAACCCTGGATTTCCCCCAGTGGGTGCTGAGCGGGACCCTGCTGCTGAGGGGAACCGTGAGCCCCCTGCAAGCCACCATGGTGCAGGTGAAGGCCTTTGCTGGCCATGATCAGGACCGTCTGCAGGTGAGGAGGACACAGCAGTGGGTCCTGGGAAAGTGGCCGTCATGAGGGCCCTGGGTGTGGGGAACCAGCTGAGAACCTTGCCCTGGTGGAAAGAGGAAGTGCAGGGTCTCAGGGTCGTCCGCTGCTGGCTCAGACAGGCAGGGAAAGCAGAAGGCTGCTGGGCAGTGCTAAGGAACAGTGGCCACCTGTGGCCGGGGACGGCAGAGCCCCATGAGCTCAGGATGTGATAGGAAGTGCCTCCAAACTCAGCGGAGCGCCACACTATGGTGGTCTCCCAGGCGAGGGGCGAGGGCCTGTGAGGGAAGGAGGCCTCTACCCTGGGCTGCAGGAGTAGGTGGGCCACACCACTGTGGCCGTGGTGGGAGAGCTCACTGTGGAGTCTATGGTGAGTTTCAAGAGTAGAGCACAGGCCGCCCGTCAGGTTCTACAGCAGAGTTCTGTGCACCATTGGAGAATCAGCTGCCTGAGGCTTCTGGACGGGTAAGGGATGGGGCGTCTGACCACAGGACGCCAAGGCATCTGTGGCCAGAACTGACCTCACCAGCTAGATGCTGCAGGCACATTGGAGCCCGAGGGCCCTGGGCCAGGAGCAGTGCTCCATGATCTGGAGTGGCAGCTGGCACAGGGGCAGGGACCAGGGCACAGGCAAGCTACACAGCTGGGGATGGGTCCCCCTCCGCTTACACCTGGTGTCACCTGGGGCCAGGGCTCCTGTGGCCAGCTGATGGGAGAATGAACAGGCACAGTTGGTTCCTGGATGGATCGGCTCAGGTCAGTGTGAGCCAGAAAGGGACTGCACCATGCCGCTTTACCTCGGGCCACTCAGACGAACCCAGAGATCCAGAGAGAACGAGTCCTCCTGCTGAGCCACGCCTGGGATGGACCTGATGAAGCCCCTGTGTGGACACAGTAGTGGCCCAAAGCAAGATCATGCTCAGAATTCTAATCAGTAGCCAATGGCTGCTTCTTTCCAGGTTCTGGAAACAGGAGGACCCAGGTCAAGAGGACAGAGGTTAGACACACGTGACTGCACCTATGGGAGCAGAGGGAGAACGTGAGCACCTCGTATCAGGATGACTCCTGTTGGGAGTGGGTGTCGCCGTCCAGTGCAGAAGAGACTCACAACACGGTGGGCAGAAGGCTTGGTGGTGACGTGGCCCCCCAGTGGATGTGTGCACGTGTGTGTGTGCATGTGTGTGTGTATGTGTGTGCACTTGTGTGTGCGTGCTCAGTAGGGCCACCACTGTGCCTCAGGGATGGGCCATCTGGTCGCCAGACCCACAGGCCCTGGAGCTGTGGTGGGAAGCCCTTGCATCTCCAGCGGCAGATGGAGGGCAGGGCCTGGGGACCCAGCACACCAGGGCACAGTGGCTAGGGTCACCTGAAGGGCCAGCCCTATGGTGGCGTATGAGAGATATTCTTTTGTTTTGTTTTGTTTTTAAATCTTTAGAGCATTGAGAAACTATGGAAAGCTTTCAACTAGAAAGTGACATAATGTGACTTACAATTTATAGGTCACCTGGCCACTGGGTGATTCTAAGGAGAAGAGAAGCGATGGCCTGGCCTGGGGACAGTGCGGTGCCAGGGCTTCCAGCCCCCTTTCTCCTTAGCCATAGCACTCAATCCGCAGGCCTGCTGAGGCGGGCACAGGGTTCTCCCTGCCGCTGTCCAGCACACTGTAGCAGTGTGAGCATCAGCACCGACAGAGAGGAGGGTGCCGCCCAGCTCTCTGAGGCACTTTGTCATTTGGGCATTTACAAAAGCCCAGAGTCCCTCCCTTCCCTGTACCCAGGTCACCCAATCTGAAAAGCATCCTGGGCTTCTGTTCCTGGTGCGTTGAGCCAAAGGAGCGTCAGAGGGAGGGAGGTGAGTGTGAGGGATGGCCACTGTGCTCCTCTTCCTGACCCTGCCCACTCAGCCTCTCCCTGCCTGGCCCACTACCAGCCCAGGCCCCTGCCCCTAGATGCCTGAGACAGAGGAGGCCCCTGTTGCTAGACTGTGGGTGTCTCAACGTCCCTTGGTGTCCTCTCTGCCCTGTCCACACCTCCTAAGGATCCCTTCATTTGATTTGCTTCAGTTCAGCCCTGTGCAGGGTGCTGACCATCTCACGATGGTGCTCATCTTCCCACGCAGTGTGATTCTTCTGTCTTTTGGTGTCCTGTACAGAGAACTGCACATGGCAAGTCGTCACAGGATGGGGTTAAGTCAGAGTGGCCACCTGTCGAGTGAGTCCCTAACCTGTGAGGCTTGCATCCCTGAGGTTGGGCAGACCCTAAGGAAGGTTCTCATCCACCCCTTGATTCTTTATTCTCTTTTCAATCAGCCATAGGCATTTATCATGTGGACCACCGGAACAAATGAACAGCATTAAGTGCTCTGCCTGGGTAGCTGGGAGCCTTAAATTGCTGCTGGAATAAGTTAACCAGAGTTCTAAGAAGAACTTACCATGTGTACTGTCAACAGTGATGTTATTTACCCATTTTCTTAATGGGAAAAGTGCATCACAGCCCTAAAGGTCAGCAGAGAAGGGGAGGAGACAACTGCAAAGGCTCATGGGTTTTAGAACTCACAGTTGATAGCTCTGCGCCCAGAGCTCGGGGATCTTCCCCACTCTCTCTGTCCATGACCCCTGGGGTCACCCTGGGGAGAGCCCACCCTGGGCATTGGCACCAAGGCTTCACCAGGGGAGCATCAGGGCCCAGAAGAGGTCCACAGTACTTCATCCTCCAAAAATTCCATCTTCTCTTTATGATGTTTCCCAACAATGAGAGATTGTAAAATAAACGCTTACTTTAAAGTTCAAATGGAGCAAGCACTTAGCTCAGAAAGCAAAGAGAGAACATGCTGGAAGTATTCTTTCCCCTACACTTTAAAAGCTCTTCTTACACATGCATTATTTTATGTGTATTTTAATAATGATGGATGGCATCTGTTCATGGCTTTCTCTGTGTCAGGCTGTGTCTAAGTGTTGCATACCCATCAGCTCATAAGATACAGAAAAGTCATAAAATTTCCCCAAAGTTGCAGAAAGCTGGGGGTTTGCGTTCAGACGATCTGACTGCAGATTCCCCTGCTTAACCACACCATGCAATATTTATCACAGGCTATAGAATTACATCTAATTAATTATTTAGTTAAGTTTCAACTGATACATAAAAATTGCATGTATTTATGGGATATTAACCCATGGAGTTATAAAGTGAAAAATGTTCAAAAAATATACTCATGCTTCTGGAAGTTTTGGCCACCCTACATAAGCTCCAGGCATATTAATATAGGTTCCCAGATTGTGTTTAGTGAGCCATTTCCCCTTGATCTGAGTTTATGTGTACAGTTTTCTGCTAGTGTACATGTTAATTATGGGTTGTTCTTTCCGATGCACCCAAGGCCACCCCGCCAATCATGCGTGTACATGGTGTGAACTTGCAAAGGGGCTTGGTTGGTTCTTCCTCATGAAGATTCAATCTTGCTAGCTGTTGGCAAATTGACATTGGGTTTCCAACAACACTCAGCTGACTCTTTGTTCACACTCTCACTAAGTTTGAGTGCTGTTTTTTTTTTCCTTGTTTTTGCTTTTTAGCCTTTGCCAATCTGATTAGAACAATAATAGCTGATGTTTTTATTTGCATTTGTTTGCTTATAAGCAGGATTGAATATTTCTTCCTACATATAGTGTTCATTTGCATGGCTTTCTCTGAAATTTCAGTCTATCTCTTTTTTATCATTTTCTCGACTTTAACATTTTATTATTTTTGTAAAGTCTCTTTATAGATTAAATATATTTCTGGGTTACCATGCAGCAATTAGAAGTAATAAAGTAGATATTCATAAATCAACAAGGAATATAGAGTTGAATGAATAAATAGAGTCTATCATATACCATTACACCCTTTACAGAGGCTATGTATACCCCAGCCTGAGCGCTTCTGGAAGTGGCAGGAACCACTTGGACTCACTGAGACTAAGGAGAAAGGCCATAACTATGCTTAGGAAACTTTAAGAGGGGAGGGATGTGTGATCCCTGTGGATGGAAGAATTCAGCACGGCCCAGTGTTCACCAAATTCAGGGACAGAAGCAAAGCAATACCAATCGCAACACCAACAGGCTTTTGTGTTTGTGTGTGCTTGAGTTTTGTGTGATATTCTTTTTATTTAATTTTTCTGGTAAATCAATAAGCACATTCTAGAATCCATACGGAAATGCAAAGGTCCCACACAGTCAAGGCCACACTGGAAAATAGGCAAAATCTCCTGCTTTCCCTCAGATTGACATTTGTTTTTGGTGGCATTCAGCAGTCTAGGAACAAGGAAGGACGTGTGGACAGAGGTAACAGAGTGGAGCCCTGGCTAGGTGGCGGGGCGGGTGCTGCAGAGTCTGGTGGGTAGGGGATGGGGCCTGTGGGGTGTTCACATGGGGAGAAGAACTCCCCCGCACGTCACCCAGCACGAGCAGCAACTCCAGGCAGCCCGCGGTTCTCAGTGAAGGGTAAAACTTCTGCCTGTGCCTCATTTCAGGGTGGGGGGGGCAGTGTGCAGGCCAACTCCACCCCAGAGGGCAGGTAGGTCGGGGCCAGAGGGGTAGAGAACTGCTGAGGCCATGAGGAGCGAGGCCACCTCTGACATGCCAGAGTCCCGTTTTCTCTGGTGGCCTGTCAGTTCTAACCGTGTCCTAGCTGGCCTTTCAAGGGAAAGCAGCCATGGACAGCATGTCGGCACATGGACGAGGGGAGACCGGATACAGCTTCCCTGGGAGCCCTGGAGTCTCAGCTTTATATCATTGTCACTTATCTTCTCATCTCCTCTTCTTCTAACTGTTTAAAGTGAGACAGCAACTCAGCTCTGCCTGTGGGGAGCAGTCTGCCAACCCCTGCTTTAGGCCAAGGTCACCGTCCCCTTTCTAGGAGAGATGAGCCTTCCCTGGAGCAGACGGCACCTTCTGAGGTCTCCACAGCAGTGTGTACAACATTCGGCCTTCAGCAGCAATCAAGTCTTGAAAAGAAATAGGGTCACTGAAACTAAACCAAGTAGGGAAAAAGACAGTAGACAGAGGCTCTTGGGTGGCTCTGATGTTAGCACCAGCAGAAAAGACCTTTAAAATGCCAATGATCAGCATCTTTAAGAAAATAAGTGAGGGGCAAAATATGTAAACAGATACAGAATTTCATGAATCAAATAGAAACTCTCAAACTGGAAGACACATCTGCAAAATTAAAGTTGAATTTAGGCAGAATTAGACACAGGAGAAGGCGGGATAAATGAACTGGAAGGCGAATCAGCAGAAGGTCCCAACCTGAAGCCCGTGTGGATGTCCAGGACAGGAAATTCAGAAACATAGGAACATCAGGAAAAGATGAAAGGCTCTCAGAGAGTTGTGATTGGAATTCTAAACAAGGAATACTGGACTTTAGCTTGTTTTTTAAAAAAGCATTGTATGAAGGAATATTTAAAATTATACAATTTGTATTTACAGTATCAAAAAATTGCTATAAAATTAACAGAACCAAAAAGGATGAAATAAAATAATATAAAGAACTAAATAAGATAGTAAAAAAAATAAAAGTAATCTAGACTCCTTACAATCCATAAAACCAAGAAATCTTAAAAGAATAAAAGAAACACTACCTTAGAGGGAACAACTGTGAGACGGACAGTAGACTGTCAATGTAAGTAACAAAAGTCAACCAGAGACACAAGGGTGACATCACTAAAGCCAGGGGTAACACTGTGAACTCAGATTCTCTGCCCAGCCAAAATATCCGTCAATGAACAAAAAGCAAAGACATTTGGTGACACCTACCTTCAGCTAAAAGAAGAGAATCATTGCTAGTGTTACCGCTGTTGACCGGTGAGGAGTCCTTGCTTCCCCAATGTTGAAGAATAACACCAGAGAAGCATGCAAGGTCAGAGCAGAAATTAGAAGTTTATTAAAGGACAGCAGAAAAGACTTCTCCCGGAGGAAGAAGGGGACCCAAGAGGTGGAATCCGTGGGAGTGCAGTTGTCTCCCCTTTTTATAGTTCAGTGATGGAATGTAGGTGGGAAGGCCCGAGGGGTGGGACACAGGTGGGCCAAAGAAGTAATCTGGGCAGAAAGGACTTCATTAACATTTCTTTGGGATGGACTTTGGGCCTAGGGCTTTTCTCGGGACTTCGTTAACATTCCATGAGTTGCCCTGGTTTCCCGGAATTCATTCTCAACATGGCCTCCATTTTAGATTTCACTCAATGTTAGACCCGATTCACCTAACTACACAGACTACCTAACTTTAAATCTGGCTTATTAGCACAGCTTCCTTGAGAGAAGTATGGAAGAACGTTCCTTAGGAAGGAAGAAAATGACCTCAAAGGACAATTTAAAAATGCAATGAAAACCTGGGAAAGCAGCAAAGACTTATCAGATGAGTGGGAAGAGAGACTACGTGAATAAAGACAATAAGCCTTGATTGCAAAACCTGAGGAAAATAATAAAATCTCACTGCGTGCTCTTTTCAGATATATTATATTTAATATAAAGGCAAAGGAGTTTGGGGAAATAAAACACAATAGGGTATTTTATACAAAGACTACAAGTCGACAAGTATCAGACAACATAGCTTCAACATGTAGACCTGTGGGAAGGTTATTCAGATGGCGATGAACTTACAAGGTATGTCCCACTGCCTGTTCACCAAGGAGATACAAATGAAGTAGAAAAACACGAGTGAAATTAAAACATAACCATGTACAATGGCTAGAATAAAAACCAATGTTAGGGTGAGAGTGTGAGCTGGCTACTAATGCTAAAATCCATTCAGTGCTATCAACTGAAGCTTAAGACTCTCACATTCTAAGGCCCACAGCTCTCCTACGTGTACACCCAACACAGACATGTGCATATGAGCACCAGAGACCTGCACAGGAACCACCACAGCAGCATTATTCAAAGCAGCCCCAACAGGAAGCCGTCTGGATGACTACTGACTGCAGGGACACGTGCATCTCCGTATGGTCTTGCGGTGGTCCCCTCCGCAGCACCACGTGAGCAGAACTACCACACATGTGCACGGGTTGGACAGGCGCAGACTGAGTGAAAGGGGCCAGTCCACTTCTGCAGTTTGGAACTCAGGACATCGTTACCCTCGTGGAGGAGCATGGGGGTTACCCAAGGTGGCTTGAGGGGGCTTCTGGGGCTCTGGTGACATTCCATTTCTCCATCTAGAAGATGTCTATGTCTATGTTTATTGAGTGATGATTCACTAAGCTGCATATTTACGACATGTGCATTGTTTTCAGTGAAATAGTTAAAACACAAACACACAACTTGTAAGCACCATATGTATGTTTTATAAGGATAGTCAAGGAACATGAATACACGCATGCACACACGCACATGCACACGCACACTCATCCATGTACGCTGGAGTTGCTCCTAAGCCTGGTAAGGAAATGTGAACAGAGAGTAAGTTGAAAAGGGAGAAAGGAAGCAAAGAAATAAAAGGAAAAGAAGGAGGCAGAGAAAGAACCGCAGACCTACAGGAAGATAGGTGTCCGCCGCCGGGCCCGGGTCAGAAGGTCTGTCCTGGACTAGGAAGGACAGGCACTCGCTGCTGCTCTGGGTCCCCAAGGGGGCAGCCCTTTACTGTCTCCAGTTACCACTTGAAAGATAAGCAAGACTGCCGCACTCTCTTTCTTATAAACATCCAGAGAAGGTTCTTAGGTGGCCAGGAGGCTTCCTGTGTGATCTATTGAGAGTGAGCAGTTTGGAAGTCACCCAAGGCAGATATACAGATGAGACACCTTTGCTCCCATTTATTCAAAAGAAAACTGAGTTTCATAGAGCACAGGCAGCCAACTGGCTGGGCCAGGGCTGCCCCTGTGGGTGGAACAGGCCTGGAACTCAGTCAGGCAAGCCGTGTGAGTCACAGTGAGCTCACGTGTCTGCATGGAGGGCACCCATTGCCCTCAGCAATCTCAACCCGTTTCTAATGTTGGAATAATCAGAATCTGGCAGGGACTTCCCTAAGAATGTAGAATTTTATTGCACACTTGAACGGCAGGCCCTGGCAGGAAGGATTCTTCTCTTGATTAGTTTACATTCAGGTAGTTTCATGCTTCAAATGGGTTCTGGAAAAATCAGTGACATGGAAACAGTACCCGTCCAAAGGTCCCGGTATGGACCACTGACAGGCACCTGGCACGCACCACGTCCCAGTCACTGGCCAAGCACGGTGGGCATATTAGCTCATTTTTCAAAGCCAGATTTTCTCCTCTTTTTTAAACACCTCACTCATTTCAGCTAGTCTAGGGTCTGAGTTCAAATTCTACAGGCTGCATGACCTTGGGCACCTTTTAAGGGGAGCCCCGGCCCGGAATGAGGCCCACACAGAGCTCCCGCCAGTTCCTCCTCTGAAGCCCGGGCTGCCGCCGGCTGTGCCTGCCTGTCTTCAAGGATGTTTACGCCCTGAGCAGCTCAGGGGCTCCTGGGGGAGCTGCCGGCAGAGGCTCCCCGCACTGAAGAGATGCAGAGCACAGACGTCCCCCCAAGGTCACCCAGAGGATCTGCAGACAGTCAGGGGAACATGCACCTCTAACTGCAGCGGGAGGCCAACCCCCAGCCTGCGGGTGGGGAGTCTCTTCAGCGGCTGTGGAGATGCGGCACTTAGAAAATGGATCTGAGCAGAACCGTACCTCATGTTTATGGCTCTAAAAAGCATTCTGAGGACATTTACCCAAACGAGGTTATTAAGACAACTTTTTCTGGCTGTCAGATCCACTCGTTGGCTCTTCTCTCTTTCCCTCATTCGCTTAGCCAATGGGAATATTAAAAGGGTTGCTTAGTGCACTAATTTTTTAAGCTCAGAGAGAAATACAGGCTGAGAGCTCACACTGTCTCTTCCCTAATCCTTTTAGCTTAGTGGGGAAATTTACTGTTCTCCTCTCCACTTTCCCTTCACAGGCCATTGGTGACACACTGCAGGGCTAATAAGTGGGAAAATGAATCCCTCTCCCTCCCGAGATGCTCAAGCCCTCATGCCAGCCCCTGTGCCTTCCTTGTCCCCGTCCCTAGCCTGCTGCAGGAGCTGGACCTTTAACAGGGGACTCTGCAGCCGGTGCCCACCCTGCCCACCTCTCTGAAGAGCTTCTGGAACGGCCTCCCTGTTGCCGGTTACACTCTGACTGATGGTCTCCTTTCTTGAATGGGTGGAGTGCGGCCCCCAGAAGCACGAGTTATGGCGGCACCATGAGGGGTTGTATTTTTCTGGAAAGGTGAACAAGGGAAACAGCTTTCAAACTGCTTTCACACCTAAGGAGGAAGGCCAGGCTGTAGAACCTGTTAGGAGCGGGGCCTGTGCCGTCCAGGTTCTCCTTGACCTTCGCAGCCTCCGGTCTCCGGGACTCTCCACGGCTCCCCAAGCCCCTCCAGGCTTCTCCATGGTCCTCTGGGGCTCTGGGGGCCACCCTGGCTCTCCCGGGAGGTCTGCTGCTTCCTGCTGGCCTCCCCTGTGTGGCTCCCCTTTCCCTTCTGACTTGCACTCCGGATGACAGGGGCTACTCCAGGTGGGCACGTCCTTCAGGGCACCTGCTCCCTGCTGAGGCTGTGGTCACCGCATGGGCCAGCCTGCGCGGGTCGGGCCTGGGCTGCTCTCGAACTCCAACCTCCACCCCTCTCAACACGAGCCGCAGCTCCCTGGGGGGTTCTGGCATTCGTGACAGCCCACCTCTGCCCTGCTGTCCACCTCGGCTGTGCCCCCTTCCTACAGTGGCACCAAGTAAGAATCAAATTTCTGCACCAGCTTCCGAAATATTCCCTCATGCCTCATCCCTCTCATCTTCCAATAGGTTCCACTCTCTGAAGGGAGTCGGGATCTTTCTAAATTGCAAATTGAACACTTCAATCTGCTTAAAGCCCTCAGGGGATCCCCAGGGTCTTCAGATCTCCCGGGGTCCTCCATGGTCTGGCCCCTTCTTATTTCCCGCCCCACAGTGCACGCGCACACTCGAGCACGCGCGCACACACACACACACACACACACACACACACACCAGGTGCTGCTGCCATCCTGAGCTTCCCCCAGGTAGTTCTCCCTGTGGCCCAGGCTCCTGCTCTTTGCAGACGGTGCCCTGCAGGGCTTCTCGGCTCTGAACTTCCCGGGCAGCCCTGGTAGGAAGCCCCATCCAGGTGGCTAGAAGCAGCAGATTCTGATTCTTCTGAGGTCCTGGAGTCCAAAAGCCCCAGTCAAGGTGTCAGCAGGGCTGGTCCCCCCCGGATCCCTGAGGGAGACTGGCACGGGGCTCCACCAGCTGCTGGTGTTCCTTGGTTTGTAGACACATGGCACCAATCTGTGCCACACCGGCCCTCTGTGTACAGAAAACCAGCTGGTCTGTTTCACAGTTTTGTCCCCAGCACTGAACACAGTCCCAGGTCCGACATGTCTCTCAGTAGCTGCAAGTTGACAACTAAGGGTGAGCCCACAGCAGGCGGGGAGCCGCAGGCTCAGGTGGGGGCCCCTGAGTTAAGACGGAGAGCCCCTGTGGGTGGGTCTGCAGGGCTGCACGGGCTTCTGCAGCCATCGGAGGAGGGGCCAGTGAGACGGGGTCCCAGGCAGCAGGGGCAAGGGCTCTGCGGGGGGTGGGGTGGGGTAGGGTGGCTGGGGAGGGTGCAGAAGGTCCTCCTGCTCCTTCCTGGGGGCTGCAGGAGGGGCTGGCACTGTGTAGAACTTCGGATGGACCCAGGGCTTCATCAGGCAAAGGCCTCAGAGCTGAGGAGCCCTCCCCTGGTGGCCTTTCCTAAAGCTGCCTCTAGGCTGTGTGCTGACCAGGCCACTGGGAAGTGTGGGAAGGATCGACGCAAAGTGGGTGTGCACAGCACCTCTGTACCTGTCACCTGCTTATGAGTCATCAGGAGACCCAGATGGCCCTGGTTGGCAAAGAGAGGCTCCTGGAAGGATTATTGGGTGTCCAGCAGTCACGATCAGGGGTCTTCAAACTATACCCAGGTACCAAAGAGGGTTGGCAAGACCCTCAGGTTAAGGATGGTCTTTGTTTCTAAATGGTTGAAATTTTAAAAAGGCATATCTACTTCATGGTGTGAAGATCGTATATGGTGACAGTGTTCATGAATAGCTAGGTGGGGACCAGCCGCATCCCTCTGGTGGTGTGTTTGTGCGGCTGTTGTACCACAGCAGAGACGCGCCCACCAGGCCTAAGGGGCCCACTCTCGGCCCTCCACAGGACAGGGGTGCAGAGCCCAATTCAGAGAAGGACACACACAGTCCTAGGGCACCGGGCTGCCCTGCTGGCCTGGAGGTGTCCACGTGGACAGGGTCCTAGGAGATTCCCACGCACCTCCAGTGCAGTGTCCATTTAAAGAGCCACACCCCACGGAGCCTGGCAAGGACAGGAAGCCTAGCTCCCGAGTTCACCAGGGTGCACAAGTCCTCAGTTTGAGCGACAGACCTGTGGGGAAGGAGTGTGTCATTGTGCTAACTGTTCCTGGGGGACTCATCTCCCCGGTGCCACTGTGAGGCAGAGTGGGCAAAGGAGCCAGGCGGGGGCCCCAGAGGGACAGCCCTACGGACACTGGAGCTGAGGCTTCCCGCGTGTGGGGCACCAGCGGGGCAGCTGGCGGGTGCCAGGAGTGAGGCGGTGCCAGCTGCCCTGCGGCCTCCATCCTGAGCTGGTGTCCCCATGAGCTGCGACTGCTATCCTCGTCTGTTGTAATTTCTGTCACGTCTTTCTCTTGATATTGGAGACAAATTTCCCTCCTGCAACAACGTGTTTGAAGTTTCCTTGTAATGAAATTAATTTTTACAAAGTTCAATTATAGCTTCCCCTTTCTGGTCTTCTTTCTGAGGAATTTCACATCCTCTTCTACATCAGAACTTACCAAAAGTGGCCATGTCTCCCTCTGGGGCATTTTGCAGGCATCGTGTCTCTGCGTTAGCACTCGAGGCGATGTGACTATCTGGTGAATAATAAAGCGAAACTTGGTCTCTTTCTTCCTGTGATTGGGACAGCTCAGATCGGCTCCAGGTCCTCTGTCCCTGGGCTCTGGGACCCTCCTGCTTGGCCAAGGTGCCAGAAGCAATGCTCTTTGAAGTGCCTGGTCTGTGGAACTGAACACAAGCGTGGTTTTGCATTTACTGGGCGCCATGACCAGGCCCTTTGGTGACCGCCAAGCAGAGCTGCCCAGGGACCCCTGCGGTGATGTCTGCACAGGGCTTCTGCACTGTCAGGTCACAGTCAGGGCCAAGTCCATCCTGGAGTGGGATGCACACAGTAAAATCTGAAAATCGACCACATTGTGGGCAGCCCTGGGGGGCAGTGTGGCAGGGACCTCAGATGTCCTTTCTGCTCCTGGGAGGTAGCTCTGACTCTGTTCTGTGGAGGCGGCCACACTCGGGAGACCAGATGGATTGGGGCAGAGGAGCAGGTTCACTCAGTGCCATGGAAATACAAGATCAAGGTGTTGGCAGGGTGGTTCCAACCTTTCTTCCAGTTCTGCGTGTTATAGCAATCTGGGTCCTCAGGTGGTCCTCACTCCAGCCTCTGCCTCTCTCTTTACCTCCCTCCTCGTCTGGGTCTGGGTGTCTCCTCTCCTTTCCCTTTAAGGACATGGGCCGTGGGTTTGGCCCTCACCTACTCCAGTGTGACCTCATGTAAACTTGACCACACCTGCAAGACCCCAATC
The DNA here is from genome assembly GCF_045843805.1 of Urocitellus parryii. NCBI lineage: Eukaryota > Metazoa > Chordata > Mammalia > Rodentia > Sciuridae > Urocitellus > Urocitellus parryii. The sequence goes on along the minus strand of NC_135535.1, from coordinate 209,806,168 downwards.
CCAGCTGAGCTCCCAAGACAGGTGTTTAAGGGGGCACAATTCAGGCTGGGAGTGTAGAGCACTCACCTACATGTGCAAGGTTTGGGCTCGATGCCCAGAATAGCAGAAAAAATATAAGAAGAAAAATAATTCAACCCATGACAAATGGCTGTTATCTTTGTGTCTTCTGCTTTAGGGTCTTCCGCTGAGCTTGTGGGGACAACACATGTCTTCCCCCAGGCTGGGTGCAGCTCAGGATGGGGGGCAGCAGCAGGGGACCTGCCACAGCCTGTGACCTTCATTCTGCTCTCCTGGCAGCAGGAGAGGTGGACGGCAGGGATTGGCCCCACAGAGCCCCTCTGAGCTAGAAAGCCTGGATCCCCCCAGGATGGGGCTAGAAGTAGGCTTTCCAAGGCTCCTGAGCCAATGACACATGGGTGCCAAAGACCAGTGCTCAGGAGGCCAGTCCCTGTTCTCAGTCCCGAGTGCTCTGCAGACGTGGTAACACACACAAAATGTCATGTGCCCCATTCCCACTTGGGGAAACTGGCTGCATCGTTATTTTATTATTTGCCCTTAGGTTTTGGATCTGATTAGAATACCTAACGTGATGGGTATGATCTTAGCGGACACCCAGGAAATATTCTTTTAAGAAATTCTGCTGAAACTGACTTAGCTTTGCAAAGAACAACTAGTGACCTGAGAGACACCAAGCATCAAGGATGGCAAGCTGCAGACCTGGGCTGAGGCTCACGTGACAGCTGCCTCTCCGGGGGCCTGGTTGTGGGCCCTCTGCACCTGGCTGGAAGGCTGGGCCACTTGACCTCAGCGCAGCTCTGCTACCACTTTGTTGTCCAGTGTCACTGAGATAAACGTCTTTAAAGTGTTCCATTATTATGGATTAATTTCAAATGAGGCTGTAGAGTCTTATCACAAACTCATCTTCTATTGACGTACCTGTCTTCTGTGTTAATTACTCTGCTTTGATTTAATATTGACCATTAACATGAAGCATGGGCATGGATAGCCGTGCAATGGCCAACACCCCACCCGGGAGGAAAGCCTGATGGGTTCCAGGGAGAGGTCACCTGCCAGAGTCAAAGCAGGTGGTCCACGCACAGCGACTCCTAAGGGTCACCTGTTTGCAATAGCTGGGGTGCTAGTGGCCTGAATGTTCATGAAGCTGGGGAGAATTCACGAAGGACAGTGCTGCATCCAGGAAAGGGCAGAGAAAGTGGGTGCAGGGAGGAGTGAGCGGGGCTCCAACCCAGGGAACCCTGTAACTCCGCCTTCCTTCACCGCCCCCCTCTGCCTGATCCTCACGGGGCACGGGGGCACTCCTGTGTGTCCTTACTTCTCAAAAGGAAAGCTGGGGCAGAGAGGTCCTGTGCTTAGCTCCCCGGGCCCCAGGATGGCACCGGGTGGGATGGTCCCTGCACACCAGACCAGCCCCTGGCTGCCTCCTCTGCCCTGCCTCCTGCAGCCCCCTTTCCCTGTCCCCTATGATGCCGTGAGGGGCTAAAGCCGCCTGGCTGCCTGGTGTCCCCTGCTCAGGGAGACCATGCCTGGCCGCTGAGCCCTGGCTCCTCACCAGGAGTTCATTTGCTGGGAAGTCCCCCAAACAGACGCAGAGACCACAGTGTCCTACTCTGTGCCCCCTTGTCACTTTGCATAGACAACCTGATTAACTCTGGCAGGTGACCTCTCCCTTGAACCATGAGGCCACGTGGCCTCAGAGGACCCCTTTCCAGCTCACTGCCCTTTGGGACAGCCCAAGGCCTCCTTTCCAGGTGGGGGCCCCGCCAAGCCCTCTCTCAGGCCTAGTTGTTCTGTTTCTGGGGACCACATGGGGTGGCTGCCTACCATGAAGGTCCTGGCACATGGCTATCTTGACACCAGGAGGCCTCCTGCAGCCCCCCAGAGGCGCACAGCGGGCCAAGGGAGCAGGTCCCTGAGCGATGGGCGGCCTGGGTCCTGCCTTGGCTCCTCCTGTGGCTGGGCCGCCCACCGGCCCCTGGACCCCAGGCCCTCGGGTCTCAGTGAGGAGTCCTCCTGCAGCCCTGGTGCTCAGTATGATGGTATGAGGAGCTGGACAGAGGTGAGGCAGACATGGGACCACAGAGGCCACTGTGGGTCTGCAGGCCTCCGCCCACGGCCACACCCACCTGCTTGGCTGCGCTCCCTGCTGGTCGTGTGCAGTGGACACTGCTCAGCGTACGCCCCAATGGAGCCTTGTGGTTGCTGGGCACTGAAGGTTCAGAGGGGAAGCCTTGCTCCCGGACACACGGTGGCCCTCACGCCTCTGCCATGCGATGGCTGTGTGACCTGCTGCATGCACTGCATAGTGTTACCCCCTGCTGACCATTAAGGCTGACCATTGGTTGCCCAGATCTCTGGGCTCAGGGAGGCCTCTTGGATGCGTTTTCTGTTGCAGGCACATGTTGAGGGCCACAGCCGAGTCGGGATGACACGTGGCATTTTTGCCAGAATGAGTGGTTGAGAGGTGACACCAGCAAGCCATTGAGATGATGATGGTTATGTTAAGCTGTGTATTCAATTGTATATTAGACCCCTGCTGTCCGTCTGGGCCTACTTTGGAGTTCTCCTGGAGAGTTCGCAATGGTTGGGGGGATTCCTGGAGAGTTCGCAATGGTTGGGGGGATTCCTGGAGAGTTCGCATTGGTTGGGGAAGTGCTGGAGGAGGGATTTCGGGAGGAGGGATTTCCGGTTGGTGTGTTGTGTCCCTGGAGAAGGCCCCGTGCGAGGCGTTCGCGGGAGTTTGGAAATAAAGTTTGTTCCTGCTTGAGTGGCTCTTGATTTGTGCCCAGCCAGACTGCAGCAGGCATGCCGTAGCCTTTTTGCGTGTAGGAATAGGAGGCGGCCCTTCCGTTGGTGCTTGGGGACCCTCCAGCAGTGAAATCGCTGATAAAGAGCAGGAGGCCCTGGTTCCCTGCCTGCCTTTCACCAGTGGGTGGACCCACACTGCTCCTCACCTGTGCCTGTCCTGTGCCCTTCCTGTGCTGTCTCCCACCTCTGCACCTGTGCCAAGCTCCTCACCCCATGGGGAGGCGCCCAGTGAGCCCATGCAGGTCCCGGGTAAGCAAGGCCTCACACCAGGAGGCTGGCCGGGGGCAGGGGCAGTGCTGCCAGCTGGTGCTGGTCTTTGGGTCGACATCCCCTGCCCCGCCCTGGGCTCCTCGCACCCTCCACTTTCTTTCCCAGTGGTGAACTTGGGGTGTGAAGTCTGCAGCATGACTGTCCCCCCGACTGGTGCTGCCACCTAGAGTGACAGGTTCCTGGGGAGGGATGTCCGTGTTCTCCCCAGGCCACTCAGCCGCCCTGAGTGGCAGCAGGACCCCCGGGAGCCATTCACCCAAGGCTCTGAGCCACTGAGTCAGGCACTGCTCTGTGGGTCCCCAATGGCTGGAGTGCGCGGTGGTCCCTGAGTGGCCATGCGCTGGGACGATCTCGAGCTGAAGTGGGCAGATGGCGCCCCTGTTCTCAGAGCTGGTCTCCAGGCAGCTGGCGCCTTTCTGTCCTGAGCTGGGCCTCATGCCCTGTCCTCTGAGGGTCAGGTGTTGCAGTCCTTTTGACCTCAAACCCAAAATGCCCCAGGACGTCCTGTCCATCCCAGCTAAGCAAGGTCAAGGTCATGGGCAGCCGACTGGAGGGTGGCCCTCTGTTCTGATGTGGAGCCTCTGGGCAGTCAGGGCCGCAGAACTCCCTGTCGAGAGGTCACTCAGGAGGGGCCGGGCCTGGGGAGGATTCTTAAACCCATCTTTGGTGAGAAAAAGTCACGTTGTTCTAAATGGCAAGAAGGACTTGGCCACTTCACTCCCACTAGGCACGCCCACTGTGTGTCCCCTGGATTGTGCCTGGTATGTAGGGAACTAGCAGAGCTCACCTGTAAGGTGGCCAGGGCCTCACTGTCCAGCAGGAAGGGCAGCAGCCCTCTGCACCCCTCAGGTCCACACCACAGCAATCTGAAACCCTCATCCTGAGGGAAGAGGTGGTGTGAGTCTGTACATTCAGGGGACTTCACACACTTATGTCCCCACCCAGACCCGGAGCTGGCCTGCCACCTTCCACAGGGGCCAGAGACGTCCACAAGCTCTTCCAACGTGTGTGAGTGTGCCCCAATCATCCCGAGTCAGCAGCCTCCCTGGGCCAGGTCCTCTGTTGTGAGCAGCTTGGGCTCAGAGTCCCAGCCGTCCTCCTCCCTGGCACGGTGTCACGTCACGGGGCCTGGAAGAGGGACTCCTGAGAATGCTGAGGAGACGTTGGCGCCAACCACTGGCCACAGCCGTGCACCCGAGCCGCTCTACCAGGTCTTCTTGGAAACTCGCAGATCAGTGCGGCGTGAGGCTGAACGGGACTCCAACTGCAGCCGACCGCCCTTCTCTTACCAGGCACTCAGTGCCAACATCTCTGAGGCTCCGCTGTGACTCTGGCAGGGGCCGGCCTCTGTCCCTACGGAGGCTGGGTCTGCCAGACAATGCCGTCATCATGTCAGCAGGAAGGAAGGCCCTGGCCGCCCTCCGTGGCAGCTCACAGCTCTCCACGTCTGCACCACGTGGTCCGGTCACACCCGCCCCACCAGCTCCGTTCAGAACCAGGAGCCGGTCACTAGACAGGTAGGCCCCTCCTCGAAGGAGTGCTTGGCCTAGACTTGGGGAGTCTCTGCCAGGCTGGGGTCAGAGTTAGAGTGACCAGGTGTGCAGATGACCTGGCCAAGCTGCCCCAGGCTCATGGGGTCAGTGAAAACACACCTGTCTGGGGAGCTTTAAAGAGTCTGCATAGAGAGAGGGGACAGTGGTGACCAGCCACAGGGAAGTGGTCCCCAAGACTTTGCAGGGACACAGTGAATGTGCATGTGGGAGGGTCTGTGAGAAATGAGTGGCCCCCAGTCCTGCAGGAGGATGTGGCTGAGCAAGGGTGAGGGGCACACGGGACTCCCGCAGAGTCCTGCCCCAGGGCCTCGAGGTGGCTCCTTTCCAAGGGCTTCTACTCCTCAGTGGCCTCTCCTGCCTGCCCCATTCCCAGACTTCCTTGGGGAGACGTGCCGTGGGGAGAGGGCTCTCCCTGCTGCTGGAGTCCCAGGTTCACAGGAAATCCAACCTTTCCAACCGCTTCAGGTCCTGAGAGTGAAGCACATGGACATCACAGGTCACTGGTCAAATAGAGACCCCACACTGGGCGTTCTGCTGACTGCAGGGAGCGGGCTCAGAGGTGGCCATGCACATGCTGGGGTTCTCCAGGGAAGCAGAGCGTGTGCACATACACATACACGCACTTACACACGCACACACACACACACACACACACACACACACATACACACACAGTATGTGGACATGTAGAAAGAGGGGCATTCTGAGTGGGTGGCACAAGATATCCCAGGACAACACGCCCACGATGCCCAGGGTGGTGGACATGCTGGAGACCCAGAAGGGCAGGCGGTGTGAGCTCCAGGCTGAAGGACAATGGCTGATGTCCAGCTCAGAGGTGATCAGGGAGGGAGGAGCCTCCCTTGCTACCCAGAGCCTCAAGTGATTGGAGGAGACCCACCCACCCCGGGGCGGGCCGTCTGCTTCATGCAGCCCACCAGTCCACGTGCCAATCTCACCCAGAGTCTCCCTCACAGACTCACCCAGAACAGTGTTCAGCGTCACATCTGGGGTCCTCAAGGCCCAGTCCCATCAACACGAGTCACCAGCTTGTCCAGTGTCGAGACTCCTCCGTGATGCGGGCTGACCTCCCGAGCTGCCCTGACCCATGGCCCGTGCAGTGGTCTGCTTCTCGCCTGCTTGGCCCCTGACCTCGGCTGCCAGGCCCCTAGCCCCCCTTCCTCAGTGCTCACCCCGTCTCCTTTCTGCAGAGCTGTAGCCAGTGTTCCTGCTGCACCTGTGGCCTGCTGCGCCTGTGGCCTGCTGCACCTGTGGCCTGCTGTGCCTGTGGCCTGCTGCGCCTGTGGCCTGCTGTACCTACCTGTGGCCTGCTGCGCCTGTGGCCTGCTGTGCCTGTGGCCTGCTGCGCCTGTGGCCTGCTGCGCCTGTGGCCTGCTGTGCCTGTGGCCTGCTGTACCTACCTGTGGCCTGCTGCGCCTGTGGCCTGCTGTACCTACCTGTGGCCTGCTGTACCTACCTGTGGCCTGCTGCGCCTGTGGCCTGCTGTACCTACCTGTGGCCTGCTGCGCCTGTGGCCTGCTGTACCTGTGGCCTGCTGCGCCTGTGGCCTGCTGTACTTGTGGCCTGCTGTACCTGTGGTCTGCTGCACCAGTGCTCCTGCTGCGCCTGTGGCCTGCTGCACCAGTGCTCCTGCTGCGCCTGTGGCCTGCTGTACCTGTGGCCTGCTGTACCTACCTGTGGCCTGCTGCGCCTGTGGCCTGCTGTGGCCTGCTGACTGGACACCCGCTGTCCTGTCTCTTGCTCAGCCTCCACCTGGCTGGCGATGAGTCCTCGGGAGGCAGCCCAAGTCCCACTCACCTCCACGTCAGGGCAAGACAGAGCCCGGCCATCACCACGGGTCCAGCCCACAGCCAAGCATCCCTCCACTGCTTCCTCTCTGCTCTTCAACAGCTGCTTACCAAGAGGCTCCCGTAGGCGCAGGGAGCAGAGTGTCCCCTGCATGTGAAGGCCCACCAGTGCCTGGGATCCCTGCCGGAGCCCAGCTTGCAGGGAGCAGGCAGGGGACCTGCCTCTCTGGCACCACGCTGTGCCCCCTCCTCCTGCCGCAGGTGCGCCCCCTGCCCCACCTCTCCTCAGCTTTGGAAGGTCCACCCGAAGCCAGGCTGGTGAGCCTGTGCCCTGTCCCTCCCACGGCAGATGGCCCACTCCCGACCATTGGCTGCTCTTGCAGACCCTTCCCCATGGGAACCTGCTCTCCCTTGAGAGGTTCCTGCATCCTGGGCCACCCGGGCAGATCTCAGGACAGGAGACATGACACTTCAGGAGGACGGTCTTAAAGAGCAGGGAAATGGAAGCCAATGTCACTCTGTCCCAGTGAGTCTGTTGGGGACCAGGGATCTTCCTTGTTCTTTGGTTTGCTGTCAGGGTGGGCTGCTGGGCGGGGAGCGCAGCCTGGAGGTGGGGCTGGGACGGCTCTGGACGGATGCAGGTGGTGGTGGGTGGTGTGGCTTTCTGCAGCTTCTCCACTCTCTGGTGACGTCCCACCCTCACACCCGCTGCTCTCCAACATCAATGATGGACAAGCGTCTTCTACAATGACCTTCTAAGAGTCGGTTTGCACTTCTCTTGCGAATGCGATGGACGGCGTGGGATAGGAGGAGCCCACTTGCTGAGGAGTAGGGCAGAGGCTGCTGCAGGGAGAGGGGTCAGGAGTACCTTCCTGACTGTCCCGCGTAACAAGAGAAGTGACCACTGGGAGAAAGGCACGTGTTTCCCCGTCCATGCTGTGGAGTGAGGAAGCTGTCACTTCCTTCTTTGACTGAAGGCAGAGGCCAGACGGGCAGCCAAACGTCGCTGAGTCTCCCACTGGCTGGAGGTCCCCTGGGAGGCCAGGGGCAGAGGCAGAGGTGGAGCCGTGGGCACAGGCCCCAGAGGGGCACTCGCTGGGCTTTCCAGGATGAGTCAGGGTCTTCGCGCCCCTGGCTTCCCAAAGAGCGAGTCTCAACAGCCACTCGGGGAAGGTCTGCTGTCCATGGGGAGTCACGTCCGGCCAGAAGAGGGGGCCAGGGGATGACCCCTGCCTGGGAACTGGGAGAAGCCCCGCAGGAGGTGGGATGGAGCTGCTCCTCTGTTCTCGGTGGCACCCAAGCACGGTGTTGGAGTGGGTGAGTGTGGGCGCCCATGCCGGCCCTGCTCCTGCAGGCTTCCCTGTGGCCAGTGTCTTCTGCTCCCACGGCCTCTGTGATCCCTGCATGATCTCTGTGATAACCATGTCCACTCAGAGATAGTGGGAGGGCTCACAAGATGGTGCACGGAGGCTGAGGGGGATGCTCTCGTGACTACCTGCCACTCCTTGCTCAGCATGTGTTGCCCCAACAAGATACTCTCCCTGGGTGTGACAGGGATGACGATTCCTAACACCCCGCTGTGGGTGCAGAGGGGACTTGAGGGCCCTGTGAAGATGTTCAGCTTCATCCTCTACTCTTTAGACCACAGAGGCCATCAATAAGTGGAAATAATCAAGAAATAAGGAGACAGGTGCTGGGGAAGGTGAGCTGGCCTGACTGAAAGGCTTATGTGTGGCAGGCACAGCTGCATGTCTAGGTGCCCAGTTTCAGCCATGTCTCTCCGCTAACCTTCAGAAAGTTTGACATGTTCAAAATGTAAGCATAAAATGTGGGTCGCCCCAGCGCGTCCACCCCTGCCGTCTGGCTGAGCCTCCTGCCCGGCTCCCACTCTGTCCCCAGCCCACCCTGCTGGAACTGACGGCAGGGAGTGGAGTGGAGTCCTGAAAATGAAGGGAAAGACAAGGCAGGCCGCCGCTGGACCTTTCCTAACTGTGCAGACACCGCAAGTTCATCGAGCTTGAAAATCGCCGTTTCCCTGCAGAGCCTCCCGCACACGCCACAAGTGCAGGAGCAGAGGCAGATGAGCAAGTGTCCTCTCGTCTTGAGCGGGGTCAAGCAGTCGTGAGGACAGAGTCATGCACAGAGCACTGCAGCGGCCCCCAGCTCCAGTACCTCCAGGCCTCATTAGTGGGAATCCTGGGAAATCTCATTTCTGCTTCCAGGGTGACTTCCTCCCCTGGTGAGGCCAAGATCGTGTCACCTGCAGGCTGCCCTTGGTTTAGGTCCAAGCCAATGTCCTTTGAATGTCACTGCTAATGAGCTTGCAGGCCCACCCTGCTCCTGGACCCTTGGCAGTGCTTGTCCCTCCGTCCTGCAGCCACGGGCTATCCCACAGCTCCCTTCTTGAGGCCTCCCTGGACAGCCGTCCCCAGGCCACAGTGCAGGGCAGCCAGACAGTCCCAGGTGGGTGGAAGAGGAGTGCATGGTTCTGGAGATGGAGGGCCGGACGGGCCGGACTCTGCCCTCTGGGGACTGTGGAAGGTCTCTGTTATTGTGGGGACCGAGGTGAGCAGTCTCGACAAGGTGGACCAAGCCCACTTTGAAGTTTCTCCCGCAGCAGCCCCGGCAGCTGTTTGGTTTTAAGAGCGTGCTCACATTTGAAGGGTGTGCACTCCAGGGGTGGGATTGAGAGGGTCGGGGTCTCCAGGAGAGGAGGGCCATTCCCAAGTGCCGTGTGCAGGCTCTCAGGCATTCACTCGAGCAAATGTGAGTGTGCAAGATAAGAGAGCCATCCAAAAGGACGAGAATGCCGAGAGACAAATGCCAACAGGCACAGAATCCTGGGTCAATAGATGGGTACAGCTGACGTTTTATTTTTTTCTGCTGTTTTCTAGGTCAAAAGCAATTGCTGAGCATCACAAACACTAGAAATTCAAAATCTTGAGTTTAAAATTTTCAACCTGGAATTCATGATGTCAGTGTTCAAATGACTTGGAACAAGGGTCAAATAAATAGTTCTAAGGTTGCTGACTCCCAGCCACTGGGCACGGGGTCCAGCCGCCCGGGACCCCAGCGGCAGGCCAAGGCAAGACTGGTTCCCACAAAGCCTCGTGCGTGGCCTGCGAAGCCTGCGGGTGGGGCTGGTCTGCAGCAGGAGGCAGGTGCTGGCCGTGTGGACAACTTGATCCTCTTCCTGAGAAACTCTTGGCACGTGGACCTGCGTTTGACGTGTGTGGGAGGTGGCCTGTTAGTGTCACTGCCTGGGAAACGCTCTGAGGAACAGACTGGCCTCTGTACTGCTGTGGGACACAGGATCTGGACACGTCCCCTTTCCCCCACGAGCAGACCCTGGACTCCAGAGCTTGCGCTGTGCTGACGCACCCTGTAGTCGGCTGACAAGGGCCCCTCCCGAGGATGTCCCCACCCTAATGCACAGAGCCTATGAATGTGTCCCTGACACAGCAGAGGGACTCTGCAAGTGTGAGTAAGTGGAGGATCCTGCTGGGAGCCCATCTCAGCGAGACCATTTTAATCATGAGGTTCCTGCTAGAGGGAGGCAGGAGGGTCAGAGAGAGCAAGGGATGGGATGAGCCACCAAAATCAGAGAGATTTAAAAATGATGCCCAGCCGGCTTTGAGTGTGAAGGAGGGGGCCAGGAGCCCAGGCACGCAGGCAGCCTTCCACAGCAGGAGAGGGCCCGGCGTCCATCTCCAAGAGCGTCCCGAAGGCAGGCAGTCCTGCTGACCCTGACTTTGTTCCAGTGAACTGATTCTGGACTTCAGACTTTCTGAGCTGTAAAGTGATAAATTGGGGTTATTGTAGGCCAGTAGACTTGGGGGCATTTATTGTACCCGCCACTGGAAATCCATCACAGAGCAGCCAAACCGACTATTGGAGCAGGGAGTGGTGTGGACTATGAAGTGGCCCAGGCTCCTTCAGGACTTCATTCTTCCCTAAGACGGAGTGGACATGGGGTCAGGGAGGGCATCTAGGAGGAAGATGGGACTGGCGTGAGTTGGAAGGTCACCAGAACAGGGACCAGTAAAGGCAGAGGCCAGAGGTTGGAGCAAGCCTATTGACCTTGACATCAACAGAAAAGTCCTTGGGAATATGGGGGGTGGGGAGTAGAGAGAAAGAGGAGGTCACGGTCTGAGGCTGCAGGCAAGCTGTGACCTGGCGCTTTCCCACTGGACCAGGAATCCCTGCAGGCTGAAGTTTGTGTTTTTATAAAGGGAGCCCTTGGGCCTCAGAACCTGGCAGGGCCTCGGGACGGACTAGAAATGCCCAGAGGCTCTACAGGAACAGGGAGAAACACCCGTGAGTACAGTGCCTCCACACCTGCACACGGAGACGTGGGCATCCCACGGTCATCTGAGCAAGGCAGAAGACAGCCAAGGGGACAATCTGAGATCCAACAGACTGTTGGCCCTGGATTGCTCCCATCCAGAGGTGATAATCCACTTCTACACGCAACATTGAGTTACCGATCTTCAATTTCAAAGCAGCAAATGCACCTCATAAAAATTCAAACCGCTCAGAAGAGGTTCCTGCCATCCCAGTCCTCTCTCTTCCCCCTGGGCCAGCGCCATGTTCTCCACCCACCTGGACCTGCCATCCTGGAAGTGGGTACTGATGAGTCCCCTGAGAGCAATGATCATGTTAATGAGGAAGACACAAAGCTCAAAACTGAGGCAGAGAGGTGGACCCACAGGATCTTCAAAGAGCAGAGCAGAGCTGCTCCTCCCCAGCTCCGTGTGTGGAGACGATGAACTTGTCCAGGTGGCCTCGTCCTAGAGACAGAGAGGTTGCTGCTGCTCTGCCTGCAGACAGGTTGGCTGCCCAACCCTGGCTCGTGCAGCGAGGGGGCTTCGATGCCACCACCACCTCAGTTTTATATATTCCATGAAGCAGGACAGATGACAGCATTGGCACCTTGTAGGCAGAGGGCAGAGCACGGTGACTGAGAATGTGGCTGCACGCACAGCAAGGACTCTGCCTACAGGAGCTCCCTGGACCCCTCTCCAGGAGCGTCCACTGGAGAACAGCAGCAGGTGTAAGGCTCCATGGCAAAGCCAGGTCCACGCATTGCACTGAGAGTTCACAAGCATTTAAAGTGGGTTAAAATGGATCCAGCAACTTATCTAGGAGAATGAATTCAGTTAGCCCTTGGGTCCATCTCCAGATGCCTGGCCCGGGGCAGGCAAAAGCAGTAAGGCGAGGGCTGAGGTCAGAGCAAGTCGACCTTAACATCAGGATCGTCATCGGGAGGTCGGGGGAGAGCGAGCCAGCTAAGAAGTACAACACAAGAGGAAGTCAAGGTCAGTGGCTGCCGAGATGGGCAGGGGCTGGCCTGCAGGCCCTTGGAGACAGCTGTGACCCGAGGTTTGCCTCTGGGCCAAGAATTACTTCCTGTTTGAGTTTGTATTCACTTCAGAATTGAGAGGAGATGTTGGACCAGCTCCAGACAGCACGGGTCTCCTGGTGCCATGGTCCACGGACGCTCAATGTCCTGCTTGTTTCCCGAGTGCTGTGCTCAGCAAGCTGCCCAAGGCACGACGACGGAGCTGGCACTTAGCATCAACCACTTCCACACACTTGGTTTTTATCACTCACTGTACTTATGAATAACACTGGCTCAATCAGACTTATTGTCTATATTTTGCTGAAACCCGCAGTGCCCCGTGGGATGGACTAGAAGTGCCCAGAGGCTCTACAGGAACATGAAGAAATTTTGCTTTATGGCAGGAAAAAATCCATCAGGTCCTAGATCTCAGCATCCTAAAAATGAAGTCTGAGGAGCAATGGGCAGTTTGCAGTGAGGGTTATTATTGAAAAGACTGGAAAACTCATTTTTTAGTGAACATCCTGAGATTTAGAGTCTTCACATAGCTTCATGCTATCTTAAAATCTCCACGTGTCTATAAACACCACGCTCCCAGATCCTGGGACGGCGTTCTCATGTTTCTGCTGGTTGCAGCATGTCATCAGCAAGATGCGTCCTGGCTATGCTCAGAGGGGAGGTGATGGACTTGCTTCTCCTCACAGAAACAGCCCAGTGAAATAGATCTTCTGTGGACGTGGTGAGCCCAGGAGTAGAAGGATAGACTTGCCATTGGTCCACTGTCTTAGAAACAGGAGTTGTAGTCCAAATCGATGATCCATGTCATTTACTAGTAAGCAAGAAGGTCGGCAAAGTTGATGATTACTACTTATGAAGGACTTTTTCACATAAAGCCAAATACACACTGTTGACAGCCCTGAGCCCTGGTGCAAGCCGGACACTCTGTCTGAAAGAGCAGAACCCAAAGAGGAAGGTGTTGCATGACGAAGTCTTGAGCATGGTCTTTCTTTGCCTAGGAGGCTCTTGCAAATGGTAAGAATTCAGAAATATGGCCAGAGCTGGTCTCTGAGTACCTCTAATCTAGACACTTAGATAATGCTTCAATTTGCTTAAAGATATTTTTGTAGCTTTAAGAGGAATTGAACTCCCAGATCCCTGAGTGATAGTGGTAGGCATCAGAGTAAGATTAGAGATTTTCCAACGACTGTTGATATTTTAGTGATAGAAGCAATCCACTTTTCTGCCTACTAAATTTTGCTGCCTACCTTTAAAATTCCTGAAGGTATTTTGTTCAACATTCCTGAAGGTAATTTAGGGATGCAGGAGAATTTAATATAGAATGCAAAATCCTAATGCCTAAAATTTCCCCAAATATTAGAAGCTTGCCCACAACCATCTGAATTCCCCCTCACACAGAAGATCCCAGACATGGAAGATCTCATTCCTCAGGAAGGAGATCACTCACTCGACCCGGCACAGCCAAGGTGGGTGAGCCCAGGAGTAAAAGGCTGAACAAAGACAGATCCTGCTACAAGGAGCTGCCACTCCTACACTGATCTGGGTTGGAGCCAATTTAAGAAAAGGAAATGGTCCGGAGTCTGGGAGGGTGGAAAAAGTCAGAAGGACAGGGTTACGGCACGATTAGTCCAGACGACAAGGCTGCAGAAGCAGGCGGTGGGGGTGGAGGAGCCCCGGAGGCAGAACTCAGGTGTCCCTCATTTCTTGAGAGGCTGCCTGAGCTGCCAGTCTTGGCCCTTCCTGCACCACGCGGTGCAGCCCAGGGCCAGGACCTGAGCCTCTTCAGCAGGTGTCTCTCGGTACCTGGAGTGCCAGAGCCTGCCCCATGGATGTGCTGTCCAGAGGGGCCAGAGGCTGAGCAGGGCCCAGTGTGGTGGACCGTGGTGGGCAGGGCCATGCCTGGGTCAGCAGTGCGGATACGCATGTGTGCTAAAGTGAGGCTTCTTCCCCGAGGGCTCTGTGTCCATTGCGCAGAACGGGGCCAGGGGGGCCACGAGGCACTCACTGCTGGACGGCCTTGCTCTCCATTCACACTGGAGCAGACCCAAGCTGTGCACTCACCCAGGTCAGGGAGCGGGCCGGGGTACACCGAGGAAGAGTAACCCTGCCAAAGCAAATGCCCTGCTCTCCAGGGGTTCCAAGAACGTTCCAGAAACTAATCCTCTGGGGATGTGATCCACGTGATAGTCCTCCAACCAAATGACCATTCCTCAGAGCATCCTGTACCACAGAGGTGCCCAGTTGGAGTCTGGACTAAGTTTTAGCTGAATGAAAACACTATGCTGTATTTTCCTTTATCAACCAACCTCCCTCAGATCCACAACTGACAAAGCAATCGTCTCCACCTTCCACCTGCAACACCAAGGTCACACTGCCTGGCCTGAGGTCTGCTGGTTGATCTCCAGGGGCTGCAGGAGCAGGTCCCCCACGTCCAGGGAGGTGGGCTAGCCTCCGTGTAGGTTCCTCAGGGGCTGCAGGTGTGGTTGGGCAGCCACATTCTGTGCAGTGAAGGGAGGGACGCAGCACCCAGGGCCTGTGTTCCTACACGGACCCTTCACGCACCCCAGGTGTGTGGTGCGGTTTGTATGATAAAACCCACACTCACATTGCATGGTCACCCACATTCAACTCCAGTCGCCATTCTCATTGATCCCAGTCTGCTGGCCGTGCACTGGGAGACCGTGGTGACACCGGGAAGAGCGAGCAGGGGGCTCAACCTTGCTCACTTCTGGCAAATGTCCTGTGGCTGCTGGCTCCAGAGGAGGCAGCCTGAGGAGGCCACAGGCCATGCACCGAAGAGGGCTGGTAAGTCATGGTCACAGGAGGGAAACCACTAGCCTGGGGCCAGAGAAGTCACAAATCCTGGGGAGTCCAACCAGGAGTGCCAGGTGACAAAGGACCTGGAGACAGGGACTAAATCTGCTCTGGAAACACACTCCAGCCCCAAGATGGACCTTCTCCAAAGCAGCCCTGCATCTTATTAGAGAATGTAGAAAAATAAATAGAATAGAAACCTAGAATAAAGTGAAAAAGTTGGAGAGGCTGGAGGCTTGCTGAGGCCCAGACCATGGACAGCTGTAATGGTGCGTGGCCCCGTGGCCTCTAGAACCACCTCAGCCACAGACCCCTTCCTTGCTGATGCAGACCTTCATGGTAGCTTGTGAGGACGTGGGTGGGGGCCACATGTGCAGGAGGCTCTGGGGGTCTCACACCTGGCCTGGACCTGTCCCAGGCACGTGGACGGCTCTCATGTTGAGGGTGTGGCTTCCAGCCTACCCCGACTTTGGCAAAGGAGGCACGGGCACTGGTTGGAGCTTTCAACCTGGGTGGCACCCTGGTGGCCACGTGCACCTGTCAGCCCACCTGAGAGTGAGCCAGGGCACCGCCACCTGGTCTGAATTGTGTCAGGAGCTCTTCAGACATGTGAAGCTGAAGAGTGCTGTTGTGCTTGTCCACAGAAAGCCCCTGTCATGAGTGGGTTGTGCCATTAACACAGACAAAACATGCTGCTGTCTCCACAGTGTGAGCGCTTACTGAACAGCAATCAATCCACAGGCCAAACCACTTTCATAGGTGGCAGTTCACAGAGCGGTTACAGGCCACCTGGTAGTCACAAGCCGGGCAGTCACGGTTTCTTTTATTCCCATCTTCATGTCTAACATCACTAACACTCAAGGCACACACACTTCACACAGTGGCATATAAACAGGTCACAGAAGGACTAAGGGAGGGCGAAGATGGCCCCGGGGTTGCAGGATGCTGAGCCAAGGCAGAGTACGGTACAGAGGCAGAGTCACACAGGGTCAGGTGGGTTTCCAGGAGCCAGTTCCAGAGTTGTCAAGGCAGAGGGTCTGGAGGGTTGGCAGGTTCGGTTTCAGAGTGTCGGCTTGAGGTGTCAGCTGGACGTGGGCCGTGTGGCCGTCACAGGCAGCAGAAACCAGGCTTTGCTGAAGTCTAACAGGAACAGGACATCAGAGGTTTGTCCTGTGGTGGTTTTCCTGGACAAGGCAGTGATGAGTGACCAGCGATCAGGGTGCCGCTGTGTTCAGGTCAGGGGCTTCTCCTTTTGTGGTTTCAATGAGGAGCTCTCATCTGTGAGGTCGATGAGCTCCCGGGTCAGGTGTCCTGGTAGGAAGAGGGGTGTCCACCTGTCCAGGTGCTCCTGGCCTCAGTTTGATAAGTTGGCATGGAGGAGTTGTTTATCAACGGTGGCACTGGGCAGGTGGTGGTTGTTTACTTCTACAAACAACAAGTGGAGTCATCTTACCTTGGCGCCTGACTCAAATACAGTCAGTCGCTCATAGCAAACTACTGCTTTAACAAAGGGAGTAATTCAGGATCAGGTGCAGCCTGAAAGCTGCTATCCTACACACCATGGAGTCACTAGGGCAGGTACAGCCTGAGGACTGCTGTTCTACACACCATGGAGTCACTAGGGCAGGCACAGCCTGAGGACTGCTGTCCTACACATCATGGAGTCACTAGGGCAGGCACAGCCTGAGGACTGCTGTTCCACACACCATGGAGTCACTAGGGCAGGCACAGACTGAGGACTGGTGTTCTGCACACCATGGAGTCACTAGGGCTGGCACAGCCTGAGAGCTGCTGTTCTACACACCATGGAGTCACTAGGGCAGGAGCAGCCTGAGAGCTGCTGTTCTACACACCATGGAGTTACTAGGGCAGGCACAGCCTGAGAGCTGCTGTTCTACACACCAAGGAGTCACCAGGGCAGGCACAGCCTGAGAGCTGCTGTTCTACACACCATGGAGTCACTAGGGCAGGCGCAGCCAGAGAGCTGCTGTTCTACACACCATGGAGTCACTAGGGCAGGAGCAGCATGAGAGCTGCTGTTCTACACACCATGGAGTCACTAGGGCAGGCACAGCCTGAGAGCTGCTGTTCTACACACCATGGAGTCACTAGGGCTGGCACAGCCTGAGAGCTGCTGTTCTACACACCATGGAGTCACTAGGACAGGTGCAGCCTGAGAGCTGCTGTTCTACACACCATGGAGTCACTAGGGCAGGCACAGCCTGAGAGCTGCTGTTCTACACACCATGGAGTCACTAGGGCAGGCACAGCCTGAGAGCTGCTGTTCTACACACCATGGAGTCACTAGGACAGGTGCAGCCTGAGAGCTGCTGTTCTACACACCATGGAGTCACTAGGGCAGGAGCAGCCTGAGAGCTGCTGTTCTACACACCATGGAGTCACTAGGGCAGGCACAGCCTGAGAGCTGCTGTTCTACACACCATGGAGTCACTAGGGCTGGCACAGCCTGAGAGCTGCTGTTCTACACACCATGGAGTCACTAGGGCAGGAGCAGCCTGAGAGCTGCTGTTCTACACACCATGGAGTCACTAGGGCAGGAGCAGCCTGAGAGCTGCTGTCCTACACACCATGGAGTCACTATGGCAGGCACAGCCTGAGAGCTGCTGTTCTACACACCATGGAGTCACTAGGGCAGGTGCAGCCTGAGGACTGCTGTTCTACACACCATGGAGTCACTAGGGCAGGCACAGCCTGAGAGCTGCTGTCCTAAACACCATGGAGTCACTAGGGCTGGCACTGCATGAGGACTGCTGTTCCACACACCATGGAGTCACTAGGGCAGGCACAGCCTGAGGACTGCTGTTCTACACACCATGGAGTCACTAGGGCAGGTACAGCCTGAGACCTGCTATTCTGTACACCATGGAGTCACTCAGGGTAGGCACAGCCTGAGAGCTGCTGTCCTACACACCATGGAGTCACTAGGGCAGGCACAGCCTGAGGACTGCTTTCCTACACACCATGGAGTCACTCAGGGCAGGTGCAGCCTGAGGACTGCTGTTCTGCACACCATGGAGTCACTAGGGCAGGCACAGCCTGAGAGCTGCTGTTCTACACACCATGGAGTCACTCAGGACAGGGCACAGCCTGAGGACTGCTGTTCTACACACCATGGAGTCACCAGGGCAGGCACAGCCTGAGGACTGCTGTTCTACACACCATGGAGTCACTAGGGTAGGCACAGCCTGAGGACTGCTGTTCTACACACCAAGGAGTCACTAGGACAGGCACAGCCTGAGAGCTGCTGTTCTACACACCATGGAGTCACTAGGGCAGGCACAGCCTGAGAGCTGCTGTTCTACACACCATGGAGTCACTAGGACAGGAGCAGCCTGAGGACTGCTCTCCTACACACCATGGAGTCACCAGGGCAGGCACAGCCTGAGGACTGTTGTCCTACACACCATGGAGTCACTAGGGTAGGCACAGCCTGAGAGCTGCTATTTTACACACCATGGAGTCACTAGGGCAGGCACAGCCTGAGGACTGCTGTCCTACACACCATGGAGTCACTAGGGCAGGCACAGCCTGAGAGCTGCTGTTCCACACACCATGGAGTCACTAGGGCAGGCACAGCCTGAGGACTGCTGTTCCACACACCATGGAGTCACTAGGACAGGCACAGCCTGAGAGCTGCTGTCCTACACACCATGGAGTCACTAGGGCTGGTACAGCCTGAGAGCTGCTGTCCTACACACCATGGAGTCACTCAGGGAAGGTGCAGCCTGAGGACTGCTGTTCTGCACACCATGGAGTCACTAGGGCAGGCACAGCCTGAGAGCTGCTGTCCTACACACCATGGAGTCACGGGGGCAGGCACAGCCTGAGGACTGCTGTCCTACACACCATGGAGTCACTAGGGCAGGCGCAGCCTGAGAGCTGCTGTCCTACACACCATGGAGTCACTAGGGCAGGAGCAGCTTGAAGACTGCTGTTCTACAGACCATGGAGTCACTAGGGCAGGCACAGCCTGAGAGCTGCTGTCCTACACACCATGGAGTCACTCAGGGCAGGCGCAGCCTGAAGACTGCTGTTCTACAGACCATGGAGTCACTAGGGCAGGCACAGCCTGAGAGCTGCTGTTCTACACACCATGGAGTCACTAGGGCAGGCACAGCCTGAGGACTGCTGTTCTGCACACCATGGAGTCACTAGGGCAGGTGCAGCCTGAGAGCTGCTATTTTACACACCATGGAGTCACTAGGGCAGGCACAGCCTGAGAGCTTCTGTTCTACACAATGTGGAGTCACTCAGGGCAGGTGCAGCCTGAGAGTTGTTGTTCTGTACACCATGGAGTCACTCAGGGCAGGCACAGCCTGAGAGCTACTGTTCTACACACCATGGAGTCACTAGGGCAGGCACAGCCTGAGAGCTGCTGTCCTACACACCATGGAGTCACTAGGGCAGGAGCAGCCTGAGAGCTGCTGTTCTACACACCAAGGAGTCACTAGGGCAGGCACAGCCTGAGAGCTGCTGTTCTACACACCATGGAGTCACTAGGGCAGGCACAGCCTGAGAGCTGCTCTTCTACACACCATGGAGTCACTAGGACAGGAGCAGCCTGAGGACTGCTCTCCTACACACCATGGAGTCACCAGGGCAGGCACAGCCTGAGGACTGTTGTCCTACACACCATGGAGTCACCAGGGCAGGCACAGCCTGAGAGCTGCTATTTTACACACCATGGAGTCACTAGGGCAAGCACAGCCTGAGGACTGCTGTCCTACACACCATGGAGTCACTAGGGCAGGCACAGCCTGAGGACTGCTGTTCCACACACCATGGAGTCACTAGGGCAGGCACAGCCTGAGGACTGCTGTTCCACACACCATGGAGTCACTAGGACAGGCACAGCCTGAGAGCTGCTGTCCTACACACCATGGAGTCACTATGGCTGGTACAGCCTGAGAGCTGCTGTCCTACACACCATGGAGTCACTCAGGGCAGGTGCAGCCTGAGGACTGCTGTTCTGCACACCATGGAGTCACTAGGGCAGGCACAGCCTGAGAGCTGCTGTCCAACACACCATGGAGTCACGGGGGCAGGCACAGCCTGAGGACTGCTGTCCTACACACCATGGAGTCACTAGGGCAGGCACAGCCTGTGAGCTGCTGTCCTACACACCATGGAGTCACTAGGGCAGGAGCAGCCTGAGAGCTGCTGTTCTACACACTATGGTGTCACTAGGGCAGGCACAGCCTGAGGACTGCTGTTCTACACACCATGGAGTCACTCAGGGCAGGCGCAGCCTGAAGACTGCTGTTCTACAGACCATGGAGTCACTAGGGCAGGCACAGCCTGAGAGCTGCTGTTCCACACCATGGAGTCACTAGGGCAGGCACAGCCTGAGGACTGCTGTTCCACACACCATGGAGTCACTAGGACAGGTGCAGCCTGAGAGCTGCTGTTCTACACACCATGGAGTCACTAGGGCAGGAGCAGCCTGAGAGCTGCTGTTCTACACACCATGGAGTCACTAGGGCAGGCACAGCCTGAGAGCTGCTGTTCTACACACCATGGAGTCACTAGGGCTGGCACAGCCTGAGAGCTGCTGTTCTACACACCATGGAGTCACTAGGGCAGGAGCAGCCTGAGAGCTGCTGTTCTACACACCATGGAGTCACTAGGGCAGGAGCAGCCTGAGAGCTGCTGTCCTACACACCATGGAGTCACTATGGCAGGCACAGCCTGAGAGCTGCTGTTCTACACACCATGGAGTCACTAGGGCAGGTGCAGCCTGAGGACTGCTGTTCTACACACCATGGAGTCACTAGGGCAGGCACAGCCTGAGAGCTGCTGTCCTACACACCATGGAGTCACTAGGGCTGGCACTGCATGAGGACTGCTGTTCCACACACCATGGAGTCACTAGGGCAGGCACAGCCTGAGGACTGCTGTTCTACACACCATGGAGTCACTAGGGCAGGTACAGCCTGAGACCTGCTATTCTGTACACCATGGAGTCACTCAGGGTAGGCACAACCTGAGAGCTGCTGTTCTACACACCATGGAGTCACTAGGACAGGAGCAGCCTGAGGACTGCTCTCCTACACACCATGGAGTCACCAGGGCAGGCACAGCCTGAGGACTGTTGTCCTACACACCATGGAGTCACCAGGGTAGGCACAGCCTGAGAGCTGCTATTTTACACACCATGGAGTCACTAGGGCAGGCACAGCCTGAGGACTGCTGTCCTACACACCATGGAGTCACTAGGGCAGGCACAGCCTGAGAGCTGCTGTTCCACACACCATGGAGTCACTAGGGCAGGCACAGCCTGAGGACTGCTGTTCCACACACCATGGAGTCACTAGGACAGGCACAGCCTGAGAGCTGCTGTCCTACACACCATGGAGTCACTAGGGCTGGTACAGCCTGAGAGCTGCTGTCCTACACACCATGGAGTCACTCAGGGAAGGTGCAGCCTGAGGACTGCTGTTCTGCACACCATGGAGTCACTAGGGCAGGCACAGCCTGAGAGCTGCTGTCCTACACACCATGGAGTCACGGGGGCAGGCACAGCCTGAGGACTGCTGTCCTACACACCATGGAGTCACTAGGGCAGGCGCAGCCTGAGAGCTGCTGTCCTACACACCATGGAGTCACTAGGGCAGGAGCAGCCTGAAGACTGCTGTTCTACAGACCATGGAGCCACTAGGGCAGGCACAGCCTGAGAGCTGCTGTCCTACACACCATGGAGTCACTCAGGGCAGGCGCAGCCTGAAGACTGCTGTTCTACAGACCATGGAGTCACTAGGGCAGGCACAGCCTGAGAGCTGCTGTTCTACACACCATGGAGTCACTAGGGCAGGCACAGCCTGAGGACTGCTGTTCTGCACACCATGGAGTCACTAGGGCAGGTGCAGCCTGAGAGCTGCTATTTTACACACCATGGAGTCACTAGGGCAGGCACAGCCTGAGAGCTTCTGTTCTACACAATGTGGAGTCACTCAGGGCAGGTGCAGCCTGAGAGTTGTTGTTCTGTACACCATGGAGTCACTCAGGGCAGGCACAGCCTGAGAGCTACTGTTCTACACACCATGGAGTCACTAGGGCAGGCACAGCCTGAGAGCTGCTGTCCTACACACCATGGAGTCACTAGGGCAGGAGCAGCCTGAGAGCTGCTGTTCTACACACCAAGGAGTCACTAGGGCAGGCACAGCCTGAGAGCTGCTGTTCTACACACCATGGAGTCACTAGGGCAGGCACAGCCTGAGAGCTGCTCTTCTACACACCATGGAGTCACAAGGACAGGAGCAGCCTGAGGACTGCTCTCCTACACACCATGGAGTCACCAGGGCAGGCACAGCCTGAGGACTGTTGTCCTACACACCATGGAGTCACCAGGGCAGGCACAGCCTGAGAGCTGCTATTTTACACACCATGGAGTCACTAGGGCAAGCACAGCCTGAGGACTGCTGTCCTACACACCATGGAGTCACTAGGGCAGGCACAGCCTGAGGACTGCTGTTCCACACACCATGGAGTCACTAGGGCAGGCACAGCCTGAGGACTGCTGTTCCACACACCATGGAGTCACTAGGACAGGCACAGCCTGAGAGCTGCTGTCCTACACACCATGGAGTCACTATGGCTGGTACAGCCTGAGAGCTGCTGTCCTACACACCATGGAGTCACTCAGGGCAGGTGCAGCCTGAGGACTGCTGTTCTGCACACCATGGAGTCACTAGGGCAGGCACAGCCTGAGAGCTGCTGTCCTACACACCATGGAGTCACGGGGGCAGGCACAGCCTGAGGACTGCTGTCCTACACACCATGGAGTCACTAGGGCAGGCACAGCCTGTGAGCTGCTGTCCTACACACCATGGAGTCACTAGGGCAGGAGCAGCCTGAGAGCTGCTGTTCTACACACCATGGTGTCACTAGGGCAGGCACAGCCTGAGGACTGCTGTTCTACACACCATGGACTCACTCAGGGCAGGCGCAGCCTGAAGACTGCTGTTCTACAGACCATGGAGTCACTAGGGCAGGCACAGCCTGAGAGCTGCTGTTCTACACACCATGGAGTCACTAGGGCAGGCACAGCCTGAGGACTGCTGTTCCACACACCATGGAGTCACTAGGACAGGTGCAGCCTGAGAGCTGCTGTTCTACACACCATGGAGTCACTAAGGGAGGCACAGCCTGAGGACTGCTGTTCTACACACCATGGAGTCACTAGGGCAGGCACAGCCTGAGAGCTGCTGTTCTACACACCATGGAGTCACTAGGGCTGGCACAGCCTGAGAGCTGCTGTTCTACACACCATGGAGTCACTAGGGCAGGAGCAGCCTGAGAGCTGCTGTTCTACACACCATGGAGTCACTAGGGCAGGAGCAGCCTGAGAGCTGCTGTCCTACACACCATGGAGTCACTATGGCAGGCACAGCCTGAGAGCTGCTGTTCTACACACCATGGAGTCACTAGGGCAGGTACAGCCTGAGGACTGCTGTTCTACACACCATGGAGTCACTAGGGCAGGCACAGCCTGAGAGCTGCTGTCCTACACACCATGGAGTCACTAGGGCTGGCACTGCATGAGGACTGCTGTTCCACACACCATGGAGTCACTAGGGCAGGCACAGCCTGAGGACTGCTGTTCTACACACCATGGAGTCACTAGGGCAGGTACAGCCT
Source organism: Urocitellus parryii (assembly GCF_045843805.1). Taxonomy (NCBI): domain Eukaryota; kingdom Metazoa; phylum Chordata; class Mammalia; order Rodentia; family Sciuridae; genus Urocitellus; species Urocitellus parryii. The sequence goes on along the minus strand of NC_135535.1, from coordinate 209,782,883 downwards.
GAGACCTGCTATTCTGTACACCATGGAGTCACTCAGGGTAGGCACAGCCTGAGAGCTGCTGTCCTACACACCATGGAGTCACTAGGGCAGGCACAGCCTGAGGACTGCTTTCCTACACACCATGGAGTCACTCAGGGCAGGTGCAGCCTGAGGACTGCTGTTCTGCACACCATGGAGTCACTAGGGCAGGCACAGCCTGAGAGCTGCTGTTCTACACACCATGGAGTCACTCAGGACAGGGCACAGCCTGAGGACTGCTGTTCTACACACCATGGAGTCACCAGGGCAGGCACAGCCTGAGGACTGCTGTTCTACACACCATGGAGTCACTAGGGTAGGCACAGCCTGAGGACTGCTGTTCTACACACCAAGGAGTCACTAGGGCAGGCACAGCCTGAGAGCTGCTGTTCTACACACCATGGAGTCACTAGGGCAGGCACAGCCTGAGAGCTGCTCTTCTACACACCATGGAGTCACTAGGACAGGAGCAGCCTGAGGACTGCTGTCCTACACACCATGGAGTCACCAGGGCAGGCACAGCCTGAGGACTGTTGTCCTACACACCATGGAGTCACCAGGGTAGGCACAGCCTGAGAGCTGCTATTTTACACACCATGGAGTCACTAGGGCAGGCACAGCCTGAGGACTGCTGTCCTACACACCATGGAGTCACTAGGGCAGGCACAGCCTGAGAGCTGCTGTTCCACACACCATGGAGTCACTAGGGCAGGCACAGCCTGAGGACTGCTGTTCCACACACCATGGAGTCACTAGGACAGGCACAGCCTGAGAGCTGCTGTCCTACACACCATGGAGTCACTAGGGCTGGTACAGCCTGAGGACTGCTGTCTGCACACCATGGAGTCACTAGGGCAGGCACAGCCTGAGAGCTGCTGTCCTACACACCATGGAGTCACTCAGGGCAGGTGCAGCCTGAGGACTGCTGTTCTGCACACCATGGAGTCACTAGGGCAGGCACAGCCTGAGAGCTGCTGTCCTACACACCATGGAGTCACGGGGGCAGGCACAGCCTGAGGACTGCTGTCCTACACACCATGGAGTCACTAGGGCAGGCGCAGCCTGAGAGCTGCTGTCCTACACACCATGGAGTCACTAGGGCAGGAGCAGCCTGAAGACTGCTGTTCTACAGACCATGGAGTCACTAGGGCAGGCACAGCCTGAGAGCTGCTGTCCTACACACCATGGAGTCACTCAGGGCAGGCGCAGCCTGAAGACTGCTGTTCTACAGACCATGGAGTCACTAGGGCAGGCACAGCCTGAGAGCTGCTGTTCTACACACCATGGAGTCACTAGGGCAGGTGCAGCCTGAGAGCTGCTGTTCTACACACCATGGAATCACTAGGGCAGGCACAGCCTGAGAACTGCTGTCCTACACACCATGGAGTCACTAGGGCAGGCACAGCCTGAGAGCTTCTGTTCTACACAATGTGGAGTCACTCAGGGCAGGTGCAGCCTGAGAGTTGTTGTTCTGTACACCATGGAGTCACTCAGGGCAGGCACAGCCTGAGAGCTACTGTTCTACACACCATGGAGTCACTAGGGCAGGCACAGCCTGAGAGCTGCTGTCCTACACACCATGGAGTCACTAGGGCAGGAGCAGCCTGAGAGCTGCTGTTCTACACACCAAGGAGTCACTAGGGCAGGCACAGCCTGAGAGCTGCTGTTCTACACACCATGGAGTCACTAGGGCAGGCACAGCCTGAGAGCTGCTCTTCTACACACCATGGAGTCACTAGGACAGGAGCAGCCTGAGGACTGCTGTCCTACACACCATGGAGTCACCAGGGCAGGCACAGCCTGAGGACTGTTGTCCTACACACCATGGAGTCACCAGGGCAGGCACAGCCTGAGAGCTGCTATTTTACACACCATGGAGTCACTAGGGCAAGTACAGCCTGAGGACTGCTGTCCTACACACCATGGAGTCACTAGGGCAGGCACAGCCTGAGGACTGCTGTTCCACACACCATGGAGTCACTAGGGCAGGCACAGCCTGAGGACTGCTGTTCCACACACCATGGAGTCACTAGGACAGGCACAGCCTGAGAGCTGCTGTCCTACACACCATGGAGTCACTAGGGCTGGTACAGCCTGAGAGCTGCTGTCCTACACACCATGGAGTCACTCAGGGAAGGTGCAGCCTGAGGACTGCTGTTCTGCACACCATGGAGTCACTAGGG